>NW_005875327.1:0-12468 GCF_000147115.1 Myotis lucifugus | reverse complement strand
GCGGTGTGGCTCCCAGAGCAAGCACGCCAGCAGCCTGGAAGCGGGCGGTGCCAGGCTCCAGAGGCTTGCATATGGAAATCAACACAGGGCGTGTCCGTCATTTTTTTTGTTGTTTTGTTAAATCAGTCACATAAGTGACCCAGATCCACTGGGAGAGGACACATTGGTAGACCCCCCCTCATCCTGGAAGGACATAAAGAACTTGTAGGCATGTTTAGCCACTAACAGTGTGTCCATTTCCAAAGAGTTCTCATAAGAAATAGGTGAGGCAGGGATGTATGCTTTCCATCCACTAGAGCAGTGGTTCTCAACCTTCCTAATGCCGCGACCCTTTAATACAGTTCCTCATGTTGTGGTAACCCCCAACCACAAAATTATTTTCGTTGCTACTTCATAACTGTAATCTTGCTACTGTTATGAATCGTAATGTAAATATCTGATATGCAGGATGTATTTTCATTGTTACAAGTTGAACATAATTAAAGCATAGTGATTAATCACAAAAACAATATGTAATTATATATGTGTTTTCCGATGGTCTTAGGCGACCCCTGTGAAAGGGTCACTCGACTCCCAAAGGGGTCGAGACCCACAGGTTGAGAACCGCTGCCCTAGGGTGACCCCCAATGAAAGGACAGACGATGGCAAGTGTGGAAAGGATGGGAATGTGAAAGGGCACAGCCACTTGGGAAAACAGTTTGGCGATTTCTTATAAAGTCAAGCATACACTTACCCTACATCCCAGCGACTCTGACCCTAGATAATTGCCCAGGAGAAATGAAAACAAATGTCCAGGAAGGCTTGGATGCAGTATGCATAGCAGCCTCGTTCACGACGCCCCGATGTCCAGCGGCAGCAGGAGCGGGAGGATAGATGATCTCATACAGAGCAAAGGGAGGGAGCGAGCGCTACCCACAATAGCACGGTGGCGCTCACAAACATGATGCTGAGCGAAAGAAGCCAGACACGAGAATACGCTCTGTGTGGCTCCCCTAACGTGAAGCTCAGAAAGAGGCAAAACTAACGAATGGTGATGGGAGTCGGAGAGTGGTCAGCTTTGGGAGGGTGTCAGGCCCAGGAAGAGGCCTGACCAGCCTCATGGGGTGGTAGGGTGTTCTGTGGATTGGCGCGGATGGTGGTCACACAGATGTAAACACATGTGCGAGCTGATCGAGCTCTCCACTTGAGGCTTGGGCTCTGTATGTCATATGCGCCAGTTAAAAATAATTGCTTAGCAAGGGGCCTGCTGTGTACCAAGTGACCCACACACGGTAGCTACCAAGGTCATCGTTGCCAGTATCAAAGCACCAGAAGGTTGTGACCCTGACCAGATGATATAGACACTGGACGGTAGGGCCTTCCGCCTCGGTGCCCTCTGGGGTGGGGCAGCTGGCCAGGGCCCTCTGAAACCCCCGTGGCCTCGGGCCCACCTCCTGGCAGCGAGCAGACTCTGACTGCGCTCACATAATGGAGAAGATTTCCTGTTGGCCTCGGCCCAGCAGTTGCATTTGGCGTTGGTGCGTGTTCTTGGGTCAAGAGCATTTGACTCTCCTTCCTGGGGCCCTGAATCATCCTGGACAGCGGTCTCGGCTCCATGATAACCCCACCTCCACTGCCCAGACGTCTGGGCTCCGGAACTTGGCTCGGGAGGAGGGGGAACAGGCTGGGAAGGGAAGGGCCTGCCAGGCCCCAGCCCAGTGAGCCTGCCTGGGGGTCGTCCTGGCAGGGCCTCAAAAGCATTGCTTCCTCACTGACCTCTCTTTGCTCTGCTCAGGAACAAACAAAACAGGCAAACTCGGGTGCCTGGGACGCGATGGTGTGTCGTGGGGTGGCTGTGAGAAAAGAAATGTGTCGCTTCCCTTTGACTCCCCTATAACAGGGAAAGGGCACAGGGTGTCCAGGGATGCCATGCTGGGGACACACTAGGGAGTGGTGGGGACTGTGGTTAACCAAAGCAGGCAGCTGTCACCCTGCTCGAGACGGTTGCTGCCACGTGGAACTGGGCCTCAGTGTGGCCTGGTCTTCAGCAGCCAGAAACCTGGGTTCTTAAGGGAAATAGGCTTAATTGTAGATCTTGGCACCTGGCTGGGTTGTGCTCTTCTTGGTTCCTTTTTGCGCGTGCGTGTGTGTGTGTGTTTAAGGCACGATGCTGGTTCTCTGTGGGTGGACAGAACCTGTGTGCGGATCTCTGGTTTGGGGGGATGGCCTCAGACCAACCTGGATTGGAGTCCCCCATCTCCCGCTTTGTAGCTCTGTGCTCCTGGGCCAGCTCATTCCGTTTTCCTGACTTTTTCTCAGTTTCATCACCGGTGAAATAAGGTTGAAGATAAAATAGTTCCTCTTTGCAGGGCCTGTTTCCCGAAAATTACCCTCTGCTTTCCCCGGGTGCAGCCTGCCCCTGGGCAGGTGCAGAGAGCTCCCTGACCCCTGCAGTTCGGCTGGCGGAGTAGCAGCCTCAGAGGCCCCGCTCGGCCCACAGACCTCTCTCGTCTGGTTCCTTCTCATTCAGAGGAGGCACGGGGTGCTCCGTGAATCTCCTCTCTGCGGCCTTCGCTTCTCTCCTCTAGGTTGCTGAGACCAAGTCCTCCCGATTCTCACACACACCCCCCATATGTTTCCTTACCAATTAATAGAAAGAAAAGATTGCATTTGATCCACTGTGTTCTGTCCTCGCCACGAGTTACCTGCTCTGGATTGCATCATGGCGATTGCTCCTGAGGGTAGCCTTGTGGAGAGATGGGCTTCCCTCTAGAAACGTGGCCTTGGGAAGAAGGGGGTCTTTGAGGATTTTTCCCATCGCGTGGCAAATGCAGGTGCTGCGGGAGCCGGGAGCACGTGGACATGGTGAGGCGTGAGGGAGGGGTGGTGGCTGAGCTGCCCCATCCGGAGGGAGCAGCTTCGGTGCCTGGGGAGACGCAGGCCCATGTTGCCAAAGCTGCTGACTCTTAAGAGAAGCTGTACGTCCAGACTTCACCGCTGCAGTGTTTTTTACAGTCACATGTGTGTGCTTTGCTGTGGAATAGTGTTGGATTTACGGAAAAGCTGCTGAGGTAGTACCGAGAGCTCCCACATCCCCTCGCCCAGTGCCTGCTCTGTTAACACCTGACACTGAAACGGTAAACACCAGCCCCGGCCAGGGCTGCTCACGCCACTCACACTTGACTTCTGTTTCCCCGTTCCCACTCGTGCCTCGCTCCCGCTCCAGGCCCGGCGAGGAGACCGCACGGCCCGTCTCCTTAGCCTCCGCAGTCTCTGAGTTTCTTTCCTTGCTTTCCGTGACTTGGCAGTTCGAGGAGTACTTTGCAGTTCGGGCATTTTGTAGACCAAGCAGGTCAAACTCAAAGGCTGACACGGGCCAAATAAACAAGGTTTACGTTAATGTGGGCCGAAAAAAAACCAAAAGCTTCCATTTTCATAGAGACGTAGGTTTATTTCCATAGAGACGTGCTGAACACAAAGGGCTGAAATAAATGAGTCATCGTTAACATAAAATAATAGAACATTTTAATAAAAATTAATATCTTTCTTGAACATTAACTTACCAGACACTGAATAACTGCACAAATTAATAAGTGTAATGCAAATAAACCTATTTTTCTTGTTCTTCGAAAGCAAAAAATTTCCTGTGCACACACCAAACAAGTCAGTCCAAGACTACGTGGCGATCAGCTGCTAAAATGTTCGCTGCTGGTATTAGTGGAGAGAAATGGTGCGCCTGCGAGTAAGGCGCGTAAGGGAGATGAATGCAACACAATTATAGTCATCAGTCATTAGCGAACATTGTAGTTTGTTATTAATCATTATGTATAACAGGATATTGTAAAAATTAAGTTACAAAATTTTTATTAAAATGTTTCTTACATACCGTTATATTGGCTGGGCCGCAAAAATATTCGTTGTGGGCCGTGAGTTTGACATGCTTGTTGTAAATGGTCCCTCTGTTTGGGTTTGATGTTTCTCTTGTGGTCAGACGGGGGTTATGGGTTTCTGGAGAGAACACCACAGAGGTGAGGCGCTTCCCGTCACATCGTCGCAGGGCACGTGGCACCCACAGGACGTCACGGGGTTAGTCTGGTCAGGTTTCTCCGCCGTAACGTGCCCGCGTTCCCTCTCATTGTCCGCTCCCGTCAGACTCCTGTGCATTCATTTGACTCGTCGGGTTCTAGTCCCGTGTCACGCTGTTTACTGTGTCCTCAGTGACGGAGCTCGGTCGGGTTGGCTCTGGGCACCTTGGACACGTTGCCATCTCAGTTCTAAACACCTCCCTCCTTCCCGGCCCACGGGCGCTCCAGGCTCTTACGCTTTCCCGCCCCAGCCCTGGGATCGGCCGTTTCTCCTGGAGCCCAGTTGAATTTTAAAGTTGGAAATTAAGTCAAATTTAAAAACTGAAACACTTCGTGAGCTGAGTCAGGTGCCACATTTAGACACGGGAGATCTCGTTTAATGCCCAGAACGTTCTTTCAAGAGAAGCGCCCGTAACCTCCCCGTTTTACAGGTGAGGAAACTGAGGCCGGCAGCCTGCGCCAGACCCACCCTCTCAGGACGCTCTTCAGCCTCATGGGGTCAGAGCTGGGGAGGGGCCTACCACCGGACAGTGGGCTTGGCGCCTGCTGCCCGGGGGGATGGCAGGCTGTGCCCAGAGGAGGGGCCCGGGACAGGAGTGGGGTTTGGACATGCCGGGCCATGGGATGGCTTCCGGGAACCAGGGCATCCTGAGGTGGTGGGAACAGACCTCCAGGAGAACCACGGAGGTCTCAGGTACTTAGGCCGAAAGAGGAGACACAGGTACAGTTTTTAAAAACAGGCTTAAAATTAAAATTTGTCCTGAGTTGTCACCTTGTGTTCCTCTCTATTGCTGCCTAACAGTGATCCCAAACTTAGTGACCGCAGCGATTCTTTCTCACTTGGCCGCGTGTGCGGGTCAGGGGCCTGGGTGCAGCCCAGCCGGGCCCTGTGGCTCCGTCTCAGGCTGCAGTCACGGCCTGGGCCGGGGCCACGGTCGTCTCCGGGCTCCAGTGGGGCAGGACGGCGTCCAGGCAGAGCCCGTGGTTCTGGGCAGGGCTCGGCTCCTCCCTGGGGTTGGCGGGAGGCCCTCAGTCCCTAGCCACGCGGGCCTCTCCAGTATGGCAGCTTAATTCCTCAGAGCGAGCAACCGAGAGGGCAAGTGAGAAAGGGGGGGTGGGGAGCACGCGGGAACAAGCCGGCAGCAGAGAGACCGCCGGCAAGGAGGAGGGACAGCCTTCTGTAAAGGAGGCTCCGAGTGACATCTCTTGCTTTGGCCACTCCTCTCAGGAGAAGTGCGTCTCTAGGCCCAGCCCAGGACAAGGGGAGGGCGCACCCAGGGCATGAATAGCAGGAGGCGGATCACTGAAGCCTTGTAGACAGCGGCCTGCACCCGCCTTGCCAGCACTCTGTCCTCACAGCATCCCAAGGAAGCCCGGGCCAGTGTCGCTGCCAGTTAAGCACAGGAGGGCTGGGAGGCCGTGGCCTGCCCGGGGTCACACAGCTCTTGGTGGGTAGAGCTAGATTCAGACTCTGCTCTGAGTCCCAAGCCCAGCCCCTGTGTGCCCACTGGTGTTTCCCGGACTGTCCCTGGACCCCACTCCAGCTTAGCCTGGGAGCCGGGCTGAAAACAGATTGCCAGCCAGCCCCAGACAAACCAGTCCAGACTCGGGGGCCTGGGGACCCGCATTTGGCTGGCTCCCCGCGGGGGACTCAGATGCCCCCTGGAACCTGAGAGCGGGTGGTACTGCCCCTCTGCATGGCGAGGACGGGATACCATGGACATGGCATTTCTCTCCCACACGAAGGGCTGGGCTTCGTGCGTTCGGCTCTGAAGGAAAACGGAGGCTGAAGTGTCCAGTTTCAGTGATGCAGGGACGGTGGTGGCTGCATAAAATGTAGTCACTTTTGGGGTCCTTCCAAACCGAAGAAATTGGACATTAATGAGCTGCATGGGAAATGCCCAGCACAGTGTCTGCATGTGGGGGGCACCCTGATAAGTTGTGTTTTTCATTAACATTGTTAATGTTAATGATTAACTCATTAGTAGTATTAATTCCAGGGCCGTGAAAGCTTGCCTCACCTCAGATTCAGTGAAGAGATTTGGATTCTTTTCCTTTGCTCCTTTAGTGCTTTAGAAAATGAAGACCTGGCCAGGTAACTCAGATGGTTAGAGCTCAATGTTGCGGGTTCAGTCTGCAATCAGGGCACATACAAGAAGCAACCAATGAATGCATAAATAAATGGAACAACAAACCGATGTCTGTCTGCCTGTCTCTCTCTCTCTCTCTCTCTCTCTCTCTCTCTCTCATATCAATCATTCAATAAATTAAATTAAAAAGAAAACGAAGATACTTTGTTTGGGATTGGTGGTGTTGGTTATTTGGGGGGGACGACAATTAATTTTCAGTAAATAACACCTGGGCAGGTCTGGGTCCCGAGAAGCAGTGGTGTGGGTCCCCAACTGGGCTCTGGTGGATCCTGGGCCTGCCCTGGGCCAGCGAGGTCTCTGCTGTCCCTGGCCGATCCCTGAGGCAAGTGGGAGGCCGTGGTGAATGGACAGAGGGCCTCATGAGCTGTTTTGTTCCTTGCAGATCAGGAGCGACACTTCGCAGATCTTGGAGGAAAACATCCCTCTCCTTAAGGCCAAGGTGATGGAAATGCGCGGCATCTACGCCAAAGTGGACCGGCTGGAGGTGCGTCCAGGAACATGAGCTTTCTTTGTGAGATCCGTGGACTTGTCCTGGCTCTTTCGTCTTGTCTTCCAAGATACTGATCTGACCCTGAGACTGTCAGGCACCAGACCTAGTGCAGGGGGTTGGGGCCTACACTCACGTGACGTTTAAAAAATATGACAAATATGAATTTATATAAAGTATCCTATTTAAAAAATTGGGTACTTTATATAAAATCTGAATGTTACGCTGCTTTTGGAAATTCAGCAGCTTTGATAACCCTGGGCCCACATTTCTTTAAATACTTTCATCTATTTATTATTCAAGGTATCCTATCTAATAATAGGCAAATAGGGTAATTAACCGTACCTCCGACACGCTTCCCATTGGCTAATCGGGGTGATATGCAAATTAACTGCCAACCAAGATGGTGGTTAATTTGCATATGTAGGCACCAAGCCACAGACTCAGGCTTTAGGCCTGGGTCAGGGATGAGCCAGCCAACGATCCTTGAGCCAGCGATGGTTGATGGCGGCTGCGGGGAACCGGGGCGGAGCCAGCCAGCGATCCTTGATGGCGGCAACGGCGGGGAGCTGGGGGTGCCCTGGTCCAGGCCTAAAACCTCGGACAGAGGCTTTAGGCCTGGGCCGGGGCGGAGCCAGCCAGCGATCGTTGATGGCGGCGGCAGGGAGCTGGGGGTGCCCAGCCCAGGCCTAACACCTTGGCCTGAGGCTTTAGGCCTGGGTCAGGGAGGAGCCAGCCAGCAATCGTTGGTGGCGGCGGCGGCGGCGGCGGCGGCAGGGAGCTGGGGGTGCCCCGGCCCAGGCCTAAAGCCTCGGCCAGAGGCCTTAGGCTTGGGCCCAGGAGGAACCAGCCAGCGATTGTTGATGGCTGCAGCGTTGGGGAACTGGGGTGGAGCCAGCCAGCGATCGTTGATGGCAGTGGCGGGGAGCTGGGGGTGCCCCGGCCCAGGGCTAATGACTCGCCAGAGGTGTTAGGCCTGGGCAGGGGCCAAATCGGCAATTGGTGTGAACTACAGAGGAAACACCTTTTCTGACTGCTGATTGGTTAAGCTCCCTGTATGCCACTGGTAATATTCTTAGTAACTTGGGTAATAAGAGTCCAAATAGGTGATCTAGGGTTTTTTTACCACACTCCTGGAGAAAAAAAGGAAGGTCTGCTGCTGGAGGGTTAAGAAATGTCATATCTTGCCCTAGCCGGTTTGGCTCAGTGGATAATGCCTCGGCCTGCCCAATGCAGATTCTGGGTTCAATTCTGACCAAGGGCATGTACCTAGGTTGCAGGCTCTTCCCTGGCCTGGGCCCAGGTCAGGGCTCATGCAGGAGGCAACCAATCAAAGTGTTCCTCTCACTTTGATGTTTCTCTCTGTCTTTCCCTTTCTCTTCCACATTCTCTAAAAATCAATGTAAACATATCCTCAGGTGAGGATAAAGAAAGAAAGAAATGTCATATCCTATGAAAGACACTTCTTGAAAATGCCTAAAGAAAGTTGTCATTTTTTCATGGTAAAGGGACTGGAGTCCGTGTTGATGAAAACACCTTGGTGGCTGCGGTGACTGGCAGTGGCTGCAACAGTGCGGTGATGGGGCTGGTGCCTTCCCCTGATCAGCCCGGTCGCCTCCCACAAAGGGAGGCCAGACTGTGGCTTAGGCCCGCTCCCCAAGGGGAGCAGGGAGCAGGTAGTAGGACATCCCCTAGGGCTCCCAGTATGTGATAGGGGGCAAGCTGGGCTGAGGGACCCCCCCCTCCAGTGCACAAATTTTTGTGCACTGGGCCTCTAGTCTATACTAATAAAAGGGTAATATGCTAATTGGACTTTAACAAAAAACCGGACGTCTTTCCTGACAAAGCTGGGCCCAGGAGACGCCCCCTCGCCCCTGGTCCCTGGCGCCTGCGACGAGGGAGAGGGAGGCAAGCCCAGGTCCCAGGTGCAGGGCCAAGTCAGAGGCAGTTAGGGGTGATCAGGCAGTCAGAGTAGTTAGGGGCGATCAGGCAGGTAGGTAGAGGGGTTAGGGGCAATCAGGCAGGCAGGCAGGCAAGAGGTTAGAAGCCAGCAATCCCAGATTGCGAGAGGCAGTTGGACATCCCCTGAGGAATCCCAGATTGGAGAGGGTGCAGGCCGGGCTGAGGGACCCCCCCCACCCCCTGTGAACGAATTTCGTGCACCAGGGCTCTAGTAAATATATAAAATGCACCCATTTAAGTATACAATTCAGTTAATTTTTACTGAAATTCACATGTGACCCAAATTTGACAAATGGGACATTTCCAAGCCCTGGGCTGAATTGTAGAGCTGGTGGCAGCTGCCCTTCAGCTGAGGCATGTGCTCGCTATTTCACCGCAGTCCCCACCACGCCCTATTGCCTCACTGCTGCCTTCTCTCCCCCATCTGTTACTGTGTGGGCTGAGCTGCACAGCATCTCATTGGCCTCCTTGCTGCGCTGCAGAGTTAGTACCCTCCTGTCCCATCGTCCAGAGGAGGAGCCTACACTCCGAGACGTACGCCACTTACCCAGGGTCACGCAGCTAATTCCATGAAGCTGGGACTCAACTTCTGTCCACAGGGGCCTAAGCTCTTAATTGAACTGCAGCCCTCAGCTTGGGATCTTGGCTCCTTGCACAGAGAAGGACTGGGAGGCTGGGAGGCTGGGAGGAGCTTGCAGTGTCATAGTGGTCACCTGGACAGAGGGACGTGGCCCCTCGGAGCTGCAGAGGAAGGGAGCCTGGCAGGCAGCACTGAGTGAGCAGAGAATTAACATTCTTGTCAGCAGAGAATGAGGCAGGAATATAATTAAAACATTGCCCTTGGAATAGCTGATTCATTTGAATTTTATTCCACACGTTGGGAAGAGGAAAAAGAAACATGAAGATTTGCAGCCCTGGTTCTTGCCTTGCTTGGGTCGGCCCAGCTCTCCAGCCCAATGCTTTCCTTAGCATTCGGTTCACTAACATCTATTGCGGGCCTACTATGCGCCACTCGTAGTGAGAAAGATAGATACAGTCCACAGCCATATTCTAGCAGGAGGGACTTGACGCCAAAGCATGACCTTAGCAGTTTCCTATTGCCACCGTCACAATGACCATGGCTTAAAGCAGGGGTCCTCAAACTACAGCCCGCGGGCCACATGCAAATACAAATATTGTATTTGTTCCCATTTTGTTTTTTTACTTCAAAATAAGATATGTGCAGTGTGCATAGGAATTTGTTCATAGTTTTTTTTTAAAACTATAGTCCGGCCCTCCAACGGTCTGAGGGACAGTGAACTGGCCCCCGGTTTAAAAAGTTTGAGGACCCCTGGCTTAAAGCATGGATTTATTATCTTATCGCTCCTGAGGGCAGAAGTCCAAACTGTGTCCCGCAGGCTGAAGTTGAGGTGTCAGCGGGTTCCTTCTGGAGGCTCTGGGGGGAGAACCACCCCTTTGCCTTTTCTAACTTCTGGAAGCCGCCTGCATTTCTCAGCTCATGACTCCTTCCTCCGTCTTCAGAGCCACAGCCTAGCATCTCCCGTCTCTCTCCTACTTGGACCCTCCTCGCCCCTCTCCTGAGGACCCTGTGCTTACGTGGGGCCTCCTGGATAAGCCAGGGCCATTGCCGCCTTTCAAGATCCTTAGTCACATCTGCAAAGGGCCTTTCGCCGAGTCAGGAAACAGATGTCCAGGTTCCGGGGATGAGAACGTGGACATCTTTGGGGCCATTATTCTCCCGGCCTCCTCAGCCCGGGTGACTGAGAGCAAGGCAGGTGCTGGGAGGGAAGGTGACCGAGGGGAGGAACCCATCGGCCCCTGGAGGGTGAGTGGAGGGAGCAGTGGCGGGGGAGGTGTGGGCAGGGGCACAGCCGAGACAGAAGCTCTGAGGCAGGGGGGAGACGGGCACCAGAGGGTCAGGCTGTCCTGGTCCCCGCCATGGCCAGAGCAGGGCTGGGGAAATGGGGCCGCAGGAGCCCCGTTGTCTGGGCCTTGCAATCCAAGGTCAGGATTTGGCCTTTATCCTGAGGAACAGGAAGCCACTGAAAAGACGGGATTGCCTAGTGGTTAGGAGTGCCAGCTCTAGACAGCACAGCCTCAGTGCCCTCAGTACTCGGGGCATGAAATGCTGTGGGGCGGGGCCATCCTGTGGGCATCACAGGGCTCAGCAGCAGCCTCGGCCTCCGCCTCCAAGACGCCAGCAGCATCTTCCCCGGCCCCTGCCCCCCAGCTTCATGATGACAAACAACATGTCTCAGATGTTGTGAATGGCTCCTGAGTTCAATCCCGAGGCTGCCTCTTCCCAGTGTGCACCCCAGCAAGTTCCCTGTGAAGTGGGCACCAGTAGTGAGGTTCTTAGACCCAAAGCGTGTCGATCTTTACTCGACAAAGATCTGTAGGACGCTGAGGTGGGTGCTGGGAACGTGGCTGGGGCGAGGCTCCCGGTCCCCTGCTAGTGGCTGTGGGGTGCTGGGTGAAGAAGTGGCCGGGGGGGGGGGGGCGGGCGGTGCCTGCCAGACCTAGAGCAGACAGCTGCCCAGGGCTGTGACCTCCACGCTGAGGCCTGAGAGGTGGAGCAGTGAGCCGGGAAGGGAACGCGGAGGCTGGGAGGAGAACGGGCACCTGTGGGTAGGTGTAGTGTTCAAGATCAAGGGTGAGGCTGGGGTGGTGGGCCTGCTGGCCAGGTAGGGCCCACTCATGGCTTTCGGACCCTGTTTTGAAGGATGGGGCAAATCAGACGTCCTCTTTTCAGCATCAGAAGGATGCTGTCTAAATTTTATGTGGATATGTTTATGTGGATATGTGGATATACTTTTTCTCTCTGACAAAGTCCAAAATAATTTTTTAAAGCGTTCCATTCAGAGGTTCTTAGTATATTTACAAGATTGTACAATTATCACCACTATCTAATTCCAGAACATTTTATCGTCCCTAAAGGAAACTCCATATCCATTAGCAGTCATTCCCCCGCCCCTGGCAGTCGCTCATCTGCTTCCTGAATCTATGGATTGGCCTGTTCTGACGTTTCATAGTAATGGAATCATACAACCAACATGTGGCCTAGAGTGTCCGGCTCCTTTCACATAGCATGTTTTCAAGGTTCATTCATGTTGTAGTATGTGTCAGAACTTCAGCCCTTTTATGGCTGAATAATATTCCATCATATGGATATACCACAGTTTGCTTATCTTTCATCAGTTGATGGGTGCTTGGTTTGTTTCCACCTTTGGGCAATTATGAATAACTAGAGGCCCGGTGCACAACATTCGTACACTCAGAGGCGGGGGGCGGGGGGGGGGTGTCCCTCAGCCCGGCCTGTGCCCTGTCGCAGTCCAGGAGCCCTCAGGGGATGTTAGACTGACAGCTTAGGCCCGGTCCTTGTGGGGAGTGAGCCTAAGCCGTAGTCAGACATCCTTAGTGCTACCACAGAGTCAGGAGAGGCTCCCGCCACCACCACTGTGCTTCCCAGCCATCAGCCCAGCTTGTGGCTGAGCGGCACTCCCCCTGTGAGCATGCACTGACCACCAGGGGGCAGCTCCTGCATTGAGCGTTTGCCCTCTGGTGGTCAGCACGTGTCATAGTGTCGTTCTGCCATTCGGTCGATTTGCATATTACCCTTTTATTATATAGGATGCTGCCTAAATTTTATGTGGATATGTTTTCATTTCTCCTGGGTAAATACCTAGGAGTAGCATTGCTGGATCATACAGTAACTCATTTTAGGAACTGCCAAACTATTTTCCAAAGTGACCATAGCATTTTGCACTCCCACCAGCATTTGCTATAAGTTTAAGATAGAGGTTGA
>NW_005875326.1:0-12472 GCF_000147115.1 Myotis lucifugus | reverse complement strand
GGCGTTTTGGTGCCCAGCTCCAGAGCAGCCTCCGGGAGGGGTGGCGTCTCCCCTCCGCAGGTCCCCACACTGTGACAGAAACGCATTGGGCTGACTCTGCGTCAGAAGCCTCTGTCCCCTGCCGCCCTCGCAGCTCTCTCCCCAGATCGATGGGATTAGTAATGGCTGATTTGATTAGTGCAGCTGCAGCCTCCTTTTATTACTTTCTCGTTTACAATGAAATAATGGGGAGTGAGCAGAGGGCTTTGTCATTCCCGAGGGAGCCGATGGGGCTGGGGCAGGCCATTGCTCGTCCCCGCCGCAGCCCTGACCTCGAGGCAGACGAGGAAGTCGCTGCCTTTCCCGGAAAATCGGGACGCGTGACAGTCTGTGGATCCCAGCGGGCAGTCGGGACCCAAAGCCTCAGCCTCGGTGCTCCTAATCACCACCCAGGGGCCCTGAGCGCGCAGCCGCCTCTGCCGCGCTCCTGTGGGCCCGGACAGGTCGCTGGCCTTGGTGGCTGACTCCAGGCCTGGTTCTGCACTTGAACCTCCTCTGGAGAATTTCTACCGCATGACACCCAGGTGCCAGCCCAGCAATTAGGATTCCTGGGGTCTAGGTGCGGCCCCAACCGCCCCTCTGTAGAATGACGGCCAGGCGATTCCGGGGCACACAGGCACTGGGGATAGGTAACCCTGGGTCCGAGGCGACCACCGCCACCCTCACATACATCCTGCCTGTCAGCTGGGGAGAAATCTCACCAGTGCCCCCAAAATGCCACACCTTTTTCCACCTTCATATTCTATCTGTGCTGTTCTCCACACGAAGGATCTCCTTTTCCTCCTCCACCCCATCCCTCCTCCACCTGGGAAACTCCTCCTCACTACAAAAGGCCCAGACAGCCCGGCCAGTGTGGCTCAGTGGTTGAGCGTCCACCTATGAACCAGGAGGTCACGGTTCGATTCCCAGCAGGGCACGTGCCCCAGGTTTCGGGCTCCATCTCCCAGTGGGGGGGGCCTGTAGGAGGCAGTCGGTCATCTCTCATCATTGATGTTTCTATCCCTCTCTCCCTCTCCCTTCTTCTCTCTGAAATCAATTTTAAAAAATTATTTTAAATAAATAAATAAACAAAAACTTGTTTGTTTCCCTGGGCACTGGAGGCAAACCAGGGCATAAAATACCATTTTACACAGATAACAGGCCCAGGTGGTTAAAATGCTCCTCTATGTTACATGTGGGAAACTGAGGCCCAAGAAATTAAATGACCAGGCAAAGTAACAGCCCTGAGTGTAGAGCTGGAGCTAGAACCTGGGTCTCCCTCCACGGGCTTCGGGCCACATGGCTGGCTGAGACCAAAGTTCTCATAAAGGCGGCAGCTCTGAGCCCAAACCCGCAGCCACCTTGCCCCAAAGGGTCAGTATCACTTACACCCATAGTTTCTCGTTTCCGCCTCCAAACTCCCAAGGTGTGCTAGAAGGTGAAGTGGCTGGTGCCAGGAACTCAGGCTTTGGCATCAGGTTCCACCTCTTACCAATTATGTGACTTAAGACAAGTGCCACATGTACCCAAAAGGCAGGAAGACACTCTAGGCAACTTAAACTGGCAGAATGGTCTCGGAGACGTGGGGACGCTGTGGGGAAGGTCTGGGTGCTCTGGGAGGGGCCCTGTCATGCAAGGCTGCAAACCTGGCCGAACTGCGGGGGGCTTCCCCGAGGGCAGAGCACGGGGAGAGGACAGCGTGAAGGAGGTGGCCAGGACCGGGACCGGGATTTGAGCGAATGGGACACTCGGAGCCATCCTTCAAAGGTCTTGAGAAACGCCTGCCAGCTCAGAGGGTCAGAGATGCGAGCCAGGACAGATATACAGGGTATTCAGGGCCGCACCCTCTAACGCAGTGAAAAACCGCAGGTCAGCGAAGGTAGGACAAAGGACGGAGCACAGGGCAGCAGGCCCAGCACGGAGGAGGTGGCCGTCAGCGCCGTCTTTGGAAATACACATGACGTGGGAGAAATGTTACATACAAAGCGAGGGAAGTGCCTGTCCATCCACCAGAGTATACATATTCATGACGGGAGAACCGGAAGGAAACAGCACACCAATGTGTATATACATATTATCACTGGTTCTATCCGGAGATATGCTTACGGGTTTTAAATAACTTTCAGTATTTTGTAAAATTTCTCCCACAGATCATATTTTTCACATTTACTTACTTTTATTCAGGGAGAAAGTTCATTTTGAAAAGAAAAAGACATTTTCACCGAGATGGTGGGAAGTGAAGACAGAAGCCGTTGCCCCTCCCGACACTGAAGCCAAAGCCAAGGCTCCAAAGGGCAAGAAGGCATCCACTCAACCACGGCAAACCCGCACATCCCCGCACGCCAGCAGGTGAGCACCAGACCCAAAGGGCACCACCCACCTAAGCAGTGGTGAGCGCCGACCCATGAACGAAGAGGATGCCAGTTCAATTCCCAGTCAGGGCACATGCCTGGGATGTGGGCTTGATCCCTAGTGGGGGGGAGAAGGGGGATGCGGAGGCAGCCAACTGATTATGTTTTTCTCTCATTGATATTTCTATGTCTCTATCTCTCTCCCTTCCTCTTTCTCTCTCTCAAAAAAAAGACAAAATCAATAAAAATATATTTTTTAAATAATAAAATAAAGAGCTCCACTGGGAGGAACAAGCTCAGCAACCACTATCCAATCATCCAACTCTGCGGACGACGGCGTCAGGCACGAAGGTCAAAGACAACCACACGCTCATGTTCACAGAGGACGTCCAGGCCAATAAGCACAGATCAAACAAGCAGTGACAAAGCTCGACGACCTTGAGTGACCAAGGTCAACCCCTCAATGGGCTCAGATGGAGTGAAGACAAGGATGTTGGGCCACCTCTCTGATGCTTCAGATGTTACCACCCAAATTGGGACCATCTAGCCCGGCTTTGTCAGCACCAGACAAAGAACACAAAGAGAAAGGACTCCTCCTGGCTGCCCCTGTAATAATTTCCCCAGAAGAGAGCAGAAACAATGGATCTTGTGACTAATTTTTTAAAAGGAGGATGTGTTCAAATTCCCTTTCTGGTCATCCCCCTTTTGTCTCCTGCTGGCTGGGTGCTCGTGCACGGAGCGGGGCTTTTGTTCCTGTAATCCTGGGCTTATCTTTATCAATGATGGTGTGTCGGAACGACCTCTGAATCAAAAGTGGGGCCTTGGAACAGAAGGGTTTGATCAGGATGTAGGGTTTGCTCTGTCCAAATGAACTTTCAAGGGGGGACAGAGAGAGAAAATGAAAATTCAATATAAGAGGAAGCAAAACTATTTTCTTGACACTGCAGCTAACTGTTCCAATTATCTGATCCTGTGTAAGCAATGCAATCAAGTGGAGCTACAGCTTCTAGTTCTATTTTTTAACGACATCCTTTGACTCCTCATTCTTTAATTGAATCACAGCATCACAGGGTTGGGAGGGGCCCATAAGGTCCAACCCTTGCACCTAGCAGAAGGGAAACGGAAGCTCAGTTCTGGGTTGATTCAGAATTTAGTAAAGGAAGAAGCACAAGGATCAGCATGAAGAGGAATGACAGGATGAAGTGAAAAATATTACATGGTTTGAAATTATGCAGAACCCCCAATATTTCCTAGCCATGAAGCCTTCAATTAATATCTTCTTGCCACTGATACTCAACTCTACCAATGTGAAGTCTGTTCTGAGCTTTAAATGCTGGCCACTACTCAAATTAAATTAGTTTGGGTACCTGTTGGCCAGACATTTCTGAGAGCTGGATTTGGCTGTCTGACCGACAGTTCACGTTTGGTTCTAAACCCTTTCCCTCCCTTCCCAGGTGAAGACACAGGTTCTGCACGGTGAATGGAGTGTCCTGTCACCAACTGAACCAGACCCAGGTGCTCTGCCACCCGTGCTGGGCTCTTCCACACACCTGGCCAGGTCTCCTCTGGTTCTCCACCGTGGGCCGGAGAAGAACGATTATAAACGCACACAGCCAACAGCACTCCCAGGTCTCCGCCCTCCACCCAGGCAGAGGCATCTGGCCAGAGCACAAGGCACAAAACAGAGAACTGGCTTCCTGGCCTTCGAAGCGTGGGAAGAAGGAAACACCGGCTCCCGTCACAGGTTTGGGGAGATTTCACGCTGGTTCAGGTACTGAAGAATCTGCATATTCATAACGTCTCAATCACTAGCCCAAGAACGCCCACAATAGTCTGTGTATTTCCTCAGGTGTTACCTTTTTCTTATCTGCTGAGCAGAGAATACCCCAAAATGGCTTTCCTTCCTCCCCCAGAAAGATACACTATTGCCAAGAGAACCGGCTTCTGAAGTTAACACCAGGGAGAATAAAAGGCGCCAGGTTACACAGACACAATTATGCTGCAGGCCCTAACTGGGTTAGCCGCCGTCCAAAATCCAGCGTGAAGCAACTACCTATTCCAAGACCACGAGAAAATAAAGCACAAGTCACTCCTTAGCGGCCCTTCCCAGCAAAGGGGGAGAAGGTTCTTCTTGCAATCCATGGGCGCTTTCTATCAGTAAGGCAGGAAACACGTTCTTGGCGGGAAAAGAATTACATATACTAGTATGTACACAACCCAATGGTGGGTTTTCCTCCATTATCAAAAGGTTTTTTGGAAAAATGAGAAAGCAAGTGACCTGAATATCTATTGAAAGCCCAGTTATACTTATGCATGAAGGCCTGCAAACAATTATCTAATCCAGGGGTGGGGAACCTTTTTTTCTGCTAAGGGCGATTTGGATATTTATAACATCATTTGTGGGCCATACAAAATTATCACCTTAAAAATCAGCCTGCTCTATTTGGTCAAGCATTTAACTAACTCGCCCTTAATGCGTTGGCAGGGCCAGACCAAATGATTTCGAGGGCCTTATATGGCCGGAGGGCCAGACGTTCCCCACCCCTCAATCCTTTTCAAGTTTCACAATGGCGTCTTGTCTCCTATGAGTCACAGATCTCCAATTTGAGGCATCATGAATTCCAGACTTTCCAAGTCCCAGTCCCTGTGCTGGGTCCAAGGTTGAGGAGAAATAAGTGGTGAGACTCAAGGCACTCAGAGTCTTCTGAGCTTACAGCCGAGGGGTGAAACCCACACCAAATCAGCTCATCACAGAAGGATGCAATGTGTGTGAGCTTGCACGTCTATACCAAGTGCTGTGGAAGCGGAAGACGGAACAACTAGTGATACCAGGCAAGTCAAGAAGGGCTGCCCGGAGGAGGTGACACTAACAGACCCTGAAGGATGAATAGGAGTTTGCAAGACAGACAAGATAGTGAATTGTCATTATGAGCAGAGAAAACAAGTATTGCATGGTCACGAGTGTGAAAATTCAGTCCCTTACGAGACCGTTTGCACCTGGTACCGAGTCCTACGGTACACAGGGAGGAGACCAGCCCCTGCGATTTCAGGCCAAGAGCTTTCATCTCATTCTCTCATTTGATTCTTAAAACAGCCCAAAGCTCATGAAGCCAAGATCTGTTCTGAGTGCTTGCCATGTGCTAGGCACTTGGGTAAGAACTTTGCATTTAAATTTTCATTTAATCTTCACATTAGGCCTTTGCAGGGGATACCCTTTCTATCCCCATTTGCAGACCAGGAGTCCAAGTCAACTGGCCCTTAGAAACCTGCCCAGGTCACAGAGCAGGAGGGGCAGAGCTGAGAGGCACTGGCTCCCAGGGCCACACCCTGCACCGGGCAGGTGCCGCCCCAGGAGGCCGTGCCCAGAAGAGCTCATTAGTGAGTTCTTGGTGCGGTGAAGATCAGATCCCCAGGAGACCAATGGGCACCTGAGGCCCAAAGTTATGAGTTAAACTGTCCCGGTAGCGAGCTCTCAGGGAATGTATTCACTGTGCCCACCTGAGAAGGGCTAGGGTACATCGCAGCCAGGGACAGTTGAAGCCAGAGCTGAGAAAACAGGTTCAAAGACTCAATAGCAGCCAGCGATCATGGCTCAGTGGTTGAGCGTCCCAGTCAGGGCACATGCTTGGGTTGCGGGCTCCATCCCCAGTGTGGGGTGTGCAGGAGGCAACTAATCAATGATTCTCTCACCATTGATGTTTTTATCTGTCCCTTCCTCTCTGGAATCAATAAAAAATATATTTAAAAACAAAAAAAGACTCAATAACTAAGCATACATGGCACAGAAAATAGAAAGCAGGTTGGAATTGGGGGCTGGATTCTCATTTCCAACTTCCTGGCTCTCTCTACTCCACCATGTGGTCGTAGGCGAGCAGTTGCTAGTAAGCCCCTTCAGCCCCAAGTCTCCAGGGAGAGCGATGGGCTAATGGGCATCCTTCAGCTCCGGTCCCTGCGACACTCCAACTCGGTGGCTTCCTCTCCTCCCCACGCGCAGGCCTGGGTCGCTTTCCACCAGCTCCACAGAGCCGGTGGGGACGCTCGTCAACTTGTTAGAGCGCCCCTCAGACGCGTGCTGACACGAAGGTCTCCCGGGGCATCTTAATTCAATGCTTTATTCCCAGCCTCCGCCTCTTCCTACCCCTGCACAAACACCAACACTGGCCGCCGCTAAATCTTGGAGAGAGTGGGCAGTGAAATGAATCTGGATCCCAACTTTGCATTTTATTAACATCTCGGGAACGGAGGCCCCTCGGCTATAAAGTGGGATTTATCCGTCCCAGACACACAGAATTCACGGTCAGCAAAATGAACCTCGTCCCCGCCTCATCGAAGCTACAGACTAGCAGGAAAGAAATGCAATGAAATCAACCACTGCCGTCCATTTAACGAGGACTCAGTCGGAGGTGGCATCACTCTCCGAGCCCCGAGGGAGGTTTCCCGCCCTAACCCGGGCTGCTGAACGCAGACCTCCTCCATCCCATGCTCGGGAGCATTCTGGAACGAGCGTGGTCGGGACCAGGAGGCCATGGACAGAAGTCAGGCTTGCGATTCCGACATGACCAGGTGCTGCTGCGGATCAGGCACACCTTCCCTTGTCTGTACAGTGGGTATACGGTATTAGCAAGACCGACCTCCCGGGTTTGAGTCTGTTTTTATATTTTTGAGGATTAAACGAGATGAGGTCTGTTCCACATCGGGCACAGTGTCGGCATTTGACCCATAGTCATCCCTGTCCTGTGTCCGCGAGGGACAACGGGCCCAGCACCGCACTGCAAGGCCTGAGCGTGGAGCGGCCTGGGGACCGCTAGGCCACTGAGTCACGCCTCCCTCCTTCAGTCAGTCCCTCGTGAGTGCAGTCAACTCCGTGATGTGCAGGAAGCAGGACGAGACCCAAAAGGACCCATTCCCAGCCACGACCGGGGACCAACTTCTTGTGTGGCCCGGAGCCTCTCTGGTCCATTTGGTTTTCATCTTCCAACAGGAGGCCTGCCCCGCGGTGATGAATGTTGTGAAGATCCGAATCTGACGAAAGGGGTGAATTACAACAGTGGAACGCCATCCAGCGGGACATGATTAATGCTCTTTAGTTCCCATGATTATTATGGCTCGGAAGCAGGGCCACGGTTACAAAGCCGTGATGGTATATCAAGCACAGCATAGGGAATACAGTCACGATTATGAGGGTGACTGTACATGGGGCCCAGAGGGGGCGAGACTGGGGGACAGCCCTGTAAGGTGTATAAATGTCTGACCACAATGCTGAACACCCGAAACAAATAATATTGGATGTCAACTGTAGTTGAAAAAAAAATTTTAAATAGAGTGGGGAAAAAAAAGTGTGGCCACATTGTTAAATGGGGTATCTGATAAACTGCGGCGGTCATGTGCTGGTGAGAGACGCTGTTCCCGCTGCCTTCGTGGCGGGCACAGGGAACCAGGGCTTCTCCATCAGAAAGCCGAGGACTGTGATCCCACCTCAGCCACTCTCGGCTCGGGACCTCCACGATGTTAGTGAACCTCTCCGAGCCTCCATTTCCCCATCTGCAAAATGGGGAGGAGAGAGACGGTCTCCAGTGTCCTGGGCGTGAAAGGGACAGACAGTCCAGGTCACGTGTCCAAGCGGTCGTAGGAGCCCCGTCAATGTGTGAAGCAGAGGAGCATGGGTGTTAGCTTCCCTGCGGCCAATCTGGAGGCGTGGCCCCCTCCCCCTCCAGCTTCTCGGGGATCTCACATCGCCAAGCGTTTCCTGACCCGGAAACACGCTCATCTGGGGATGCTGCTCTCTGAGACTCTGCCATCCACCTCGCTGACAGCAGGTCCCTCCTCCTTTCCCATCTCAGAAAGGGGTTCCCTTCTCCTGTCTAAGGCCAGCCCCCCACCCAGGCCCTCAGGCCCGACCTGTCCAGAGCAGTCTGCGTCCTCCCTGGTCGTCCTCACATCCCAGGCAGCAGCAGGCTCCCTCACAAAGCCCCTCAGTCTGGCCCCAGAGGAGTCTTGGTGCTAATGACAAAACCTACTTCTTGCCTCTCCGTCTACTTCCCTTGGGCCTGTACCTCCAGGCTGTTCCCTTGTGTCGACATCACCTCTGCCAGGGGCTCAAATTCCTGTGGCTCCCAAAGCCACAGGCTGGCCTTGGCCACTTCCCAGTACATGCCCCGCAGAGCCGGGATCCGGCTCCCCCGGAGGGAAGTTCTGAGAGCCCCAACCTGGGGCCCCGCCCCATCACTAGGGTCTTTCACTTGCTACCTAAGCACGCTGGTGATCACATTCCTCATTACTTAAAACCCAGCATGGTAACCGAAGATTGGCCCAAAGCGCCCTTTGGGAGGTCACCGTGACACCCATCTGAACCCAGAAACCAGGAGCCATCCTGGCCTTGGATGAGTCCATGGGGCCCGAGACTGACAGAGAAGCTGCAGCAGCTGCTAAATCAAGAGCGAACCTGGAGTCAAGCAGGAGCGAGGGCCAGTGCTCTGTGGACCAGAGAAGACTGACAGCTGGAAAGCTGGGGGAGGGCCCGGGAGATAGCAGAGCCAGGATGGGGGTAGGGGCTCGGAGGCCCAGGAGCCAAATGCAGGGGTGGGAGGCCGCACAGCCAAGTGGCTGGGGGGGTGGCGAATGGGTGTGTGGCCGGCCCACGTGTCTAACTCGGTGTGGTGCCTGAGAAAGGAGCCTCTATTTAGGAGGCAGGAGACAACCCAGTGGTCACTTCCCGGGACACGTCCTCCTCAAATGCCAAACTGCACTTCCTACTGAACCCCTCCCCTCTGGCCTCCTAGCTCCCTGTTCTCTGGATTCAATTCTGGGGTCTTTCTTCTCCTCCCTCTACACTCCTCCCCCCTCCCCTCCAGCCAGGCCACGGGCTCCAGGTGGAGAACTCCTGGTGGCTCTACCTGTTCCGTACCTGCTGGAGTGCAGACAACACGCAGCTAAGAAAGAAGATCTTTTTTAAGTCATCAGCCACCTAGAATGGGACGGGCCTGGGCCAGACGCCAGGGTGATTCCAATGGGAGTGGCCTTCACGGAGCTTTAGATGAGAAGGTGGGCAATTTCACCCAAGACAAGGCCCGCCCCTGAGATCTAGAGTCATTTCAGACCAGGGAGGCCGCTGTCCGGGGTCCTGAGCAGTCCAGCCCCCAGCAATGGTTCCCAGGTGCATTCCTGCAGGAGTCCGGACTTCCCTGCAGCTGCTGCCTGCTGCACTTGCAAAAACTATCAGCGTCGCCATCAATCCCCAAGCCTGCATGGCCTCTGAATTATTTAGCACTACATCCAAGAGGCTGTGAATAATGGAATGGGGTGTAAATAATCTTATCTCTGTCTCTACACACAGGGATGGTGCAGGGGCCTCTTCTGCCAGAACCTTACGATGCCTGTGCGCGATTACATCCAACCCAAATGACTCCCCCCCCTCCGATGACTGCTGTTCCCTATGGGGGAAGAGGCGAGCCAGGGCCTCACCACGCTTCTCCCGTGGAGAGGAGCAATTATGTACCAAATGCCTCTAGGATAATTAATCAGTGCTTTGGAGTCTGTAGAGCCTGACAGGTCACCCCGCTCTCCCACAGCCTGCTCCCTCGGGCAGGGCGCTTTCCTAACTGAGCCCAGGGGATTACAGTTCCGAGGAGAAGAGAGCAGCCTGGGCACCAGGCCCTGCGACTCCCCTTCCAGCATTCCTGCTTCTCCACCTGTGCGCCTGGCTGACGGGGCCTCGTGCAAGCGTGCATTGTCTCTCGTCATCATGCGTGTCAATGTGACCTTCCCATGGATCGAGTGCACCTTGGTTTCGGGCAGATTTTGTGTGGGTGTGGGTGTGGGTGAAGGGGTTCCTGTGGTGTTTCAGCCCCACACTGAGGTGGGAGCTCTATCAGTGAGCAGCCCGCACAGCACAGTGGGTGTTAGGAACCAGTTCTGCTTCTCTGCTACTAGCTGTACGGCCTTGGAGAAGTCTCATCAACTCTGACCATCCAATGTCCTATTCAATACAATGAGATAGCCCTGGCCAGGTTTTCTCAGTGGTTAGAGCATCAGCCCATGGACCAAAGGGTCACGGGTTTGATTCCCAGACAAGGGCACGTACCTCGATTGCAGGTTTGTTCCCCGATCCCGTGAGGGAGGCATCCAGCCAATGTCTCTCTCACATTGATGTGTGTGTCTCTTTCTCTGTCCTCTCTCCCTTCCTCTCTCTCTCTCTCTCTCTCTCTCTCACGATCAAGGGGGGGGGGGAAATATCCTCGGGTGAGGATTAAAAATAAAATAAAATTAGACGCATAACCGTTCAGCCCACAGGGCCACTATGTGACTGGGATGGAAGAACTATCCCGCGTGCTGCTGAGGCCCCGGGAAACCGGGGCGGGCCGGGAAGGTAAGCCTCATCAGCCCGTGGTCACGTGGGCGGATCCCTGCTCTTCCCAGAGGCAAGGGGCCAGCGGAGGCAGAACCGTGGCTCCTCCAGCCTGAGGCCCAGGAACAGTCCATGCCAACCAGAGGTCTCCCACTGTAACCATTCCCGTCTGCCCCAACTTCAAAATCTCCCTCATACAAACCCACCTCCCCTGTGAACGATGGAGGAGAATGCGGACATAAAGGCTGGCAGGATAAACGTCCACTGCCCTCCTCACCCCAACAGTTCCCCTCAGAGTCCTGCTTCTCTCTGGGGCTCTGAGTCTGCTGACAGCCATCGCCTGCCAACGCCCCTGAGGACCACTGGGGCCTGGGTCTCAGCAAACACCTTGGCTCCTCCCTCATGGCCACCTAATTGGACACCTAACCACCAAAATCACATATTCAGCCACCAGGAGGTGGGTGAACAGCACTTTAAGGTAATTAAGGAAAGCAGGGAGGTGCTATTCAAAAAATAAGGATGCCCTGGCCGGTGAGGCTCAGTGGTCACGAGGCCTGTGCACCAAAGGGTTGTGGACTCGATTCCCAGGCAAGGGCACAGACCAGGGTCGCAGGTTGATCCCCAGCCCTGTTGGGGTGCATGCGGGAGGCAAACAATTGATGTGTCTCTCCCCCCTCCCTCCCTTCCACTCTCTTTAAAAATTAATGGGGGCCCAGACAGCATGGCTCAGTGGTTGAGCATCAACCTATGAACCAGGAGGTCATGGTTTGATTTCCAGTGAGGGCACATGCCCGAGTTGCATGCTCGATCGCCGTGTGGGGCATGCAGGAGGCAACCGATCAGTGATTCTCATCATTGATGTTTCTATCTCTCTCTCCCTCTCCCTTCCTGTCTGAAATTAAAAATATATTTTTAAAAAAAAGTAATGGGGAGAATATCCTCAGGTGAGGAATAAATAAACAAACAAGGAAACCCAGTGTGACAGAGAGCTGAATCACCACCTAATTGGGAGCACAACTGGGAAGAACTGTTAACCAGACTCCATTCCAGACACCCCATACCTCCCCCAGGCCTGACCCATGCTCCCACTTCCTCCCCGACACTGGAATTGCTCTGAGGGGGATGATAAAGGACTATACTGACCGGGAGGCCTCTTCTCCTCGTCCTCACCCTTCCCCCCTGCTCTGGCCAGTTTTATACACCGATGAATGTGTTTATGTCTCTGGTGCTTCTGTGAGCATCCTGAAGGGAAAAAGTACCCCATTTTTCTTTACTCAATAACTTGCTGGACATCTCCACGCAAGGGGTCCGCAGACATCTCTAAATCAAAACGTCTGGAAGTGAGCTCCCTACCTGCCCCCTGAGGTCTGCTCTTCCGCCTAATCCCTCATCTCAATTGGTGGCACCATAAACACCGGAATCACCACGCGAGAAGGTGAGGGTTACCCTTGGCCCCTCCGACTCCTTCATGTGCTACATCCATCAGTCCTAAATCTCATCAGATTTTGCCTTAGTCTTTAATTAGTTCCTGGCTATCTGCTGCGTTCCTTTTATAACGCCAATTCTTCTAGCTCCAGGGAACCAAAGTCCAGCCTTGAGTTCACACCCAGCCCCACCCGTACTATCCTCCATGCGGCTCAGGGTCCTCATCTGAAAAACTGAGATAGGACCAGTGCCTCCCTCTGCACATGCTTCCGGCTCTTCAAAGACTTTCAACCAGTCAGAGGAAGCCATTCTTATCCATGACCGACAGACCCTT
>NW_005875325.1:0-12476 GCF_000147115.1 Myotis lucifugus | reverse complement strand
CTCCCATAACTCTCCTCCTCCCAGTTCCCACCCCACCCTCCGCCCTCACTCCCCACCCAGTGTCCTCATCCATAGGTGCATGATTTTTGTCCAGTCTCTTCCCACATCTCCCACACCCCTTTCCCCCCCAAGAATAGTCAGTCCATTCCCTTTCTATGTCCCTGATTCTATTATAATCACCAGTTCATTCTGTTCATCAGATTAGTTATTCACTTGATTCTTAGATTCACTTGTTGATAGATGCGTATTTGTTGTTCATAATTTGTATCTTTACCTTTTTCTTCTTCTTCCTCTTCTTAAAGGATACCTTTCAGCATTTCATATAATACTGGTTTGGTGGTGATGAACTCCTTTAGCTTTTCCTTATTTGTGAAGCTCTTTATCTGACCTTCAATTCTGAATGATAGCTTTGCTGGATAAAGTACTCTTGGTTGTAGGTTCTTGGTATTCATCACTTTGAATATGTCTTGCCACTCCCTTCTGGCCTGCAAAGTTTCTGTTGAGAAATCAGCTGACAGTCGTATGGGTATTCCCTTGTAGGTAACTGAGTTTCTTTCTCTTGCTGCTTTTAAGATTCTCTCTTTGTCTTTTGCTCTTGGCATTTTAATTATGATGTGTCTTGGTGTGGTCCTCTTTGGATTCCTTTTGTTTGGGTTTCTCTGCACTTCCTGGACTTGTAAGTCTATTTCTTTCACCAAGTGGGGGAAGTTTTCTGTCATTATTTCTTCAAATAGGTTTTCAATATCTTGCTCTCTCTCATCTTCTGGCACCCCTATAATTCTGATGTTGGTACGCTTGTAGCTGTCCCAGAGGCTCCTTACACTATCTTCGTATTTTCGGATTCTTTTTTCATATTGCTTTTCCGGTTGGGTGTTTTTTGCTTCTTCGCATTTCAAATCTTTGACTTGATTCTTGCGCTCCTCTGGTCTGCTGTTGGGAGTCTGTATAATATTCTTTATTTCAGTCAGTGTATGCTTACTTTCTAGTTGGTCCTTTATCACACCATCGAGGGTCTCATTAGATTTCCTGTACATCTCATCAAGTTTATCGACAGACTCTAGAAGCCTCTTGAGAGACCTCAAAAGTGTGCTTTTGAATTCTATATCCAGTAGCCTGCTTTCCTCCAGTTCTGTTCTTTGTGGCCTGTTTGTCTCGGCATTTTTTTATGCTTCACTGTGTCGATAGAGTGGCTTTCCGTGTTAAGTGTCCCAATTACCTGAGGTAGACACTCTTGGTGCACCCCCTTGTGGGCTTTGTGCGCAGTCTTGTTGTAGTTAAGCCTTGATTGTTGTAGGTAATTACTACTTGACCTCCAGGCCAACTGGCTGTGAGTGTTCTAAGATTTAATCCAGGGAACCACACTGAATTTAGCATATCCATATTTCTAATGGCTACATAATATTTAATTAAGTGGCTGTGCAGCAATTTTTAAAATGATTTCTTTTTTGTTAAAATTAAGGTGTTGTGTGTGTGTGTTTTTAACTTTTTAGCTTTTGTAAAATACATGGACCATGACATTAGTTATAAAGAAAGTATGGCATTCTTATAAATATCTCACCAGTAGTGAGTAAGCTTTAATTAGTGCTAAAAAATGACCCAGTATTCTTTGGAAAAGGCTGCTCACCTCTATCACTCTTATATCTGCTGTATGACAAGCAAAGGCTTTGCACTTTCTGCAGAGCAGTTTTTTATTTTTCTTATCAAGTGCAGGTTCTGCTTTTCCTTGACTATCCCTGATGAATTTTTCATGAATCTGGATCTGGTGAATCTACATGAGAAAAAAGAAATACCTCATAAATGTAATTAAAGTATATATATATCATTCATTTTGCATACACTTCCATGAACATGTCGTACCTGGTGACTTTGTAAAAATCCCATAGGTAATTTTATTGGTTCTCCTAACTCTTTGTTAGTCAATGTTTAACTGTGGCCTCCAATTAGTCTTTTAATTTCCTCATCAAAGTTGCCCATAGAGCACTAAAGATGTGCATAAAATAGTCATATGAACCATGCTTTCTACTTTAGTAGCCGGCAAAACTTAAAATGTCCTTCACAAATAGATATATGATACACATGGACTGTTTCAGACATATTTACACCCACTTCCAAGGCATAAACCCAACTGAATGAAACAGCAGGCAGAAGAGCCCTCACCATCCAAATTGGTTTTCTCCTCTTTCCTCTTCCAACCACAGAGAGCACTGTCAAATTACAGTAAAGTTAAATGTATGTATGGTATGACTGCATTATATTTCAAAATTTAGGCCTTGGCTAAGTACAACTTATGTTTATTATTTTTTTAAAATATATTTTATTGATTTTTTACAGAGAGGAAGGGAGAGGGATAGAGAGCCAGAAACATCAATGAGAGAGAAACACTGATCAGCTGCCTCCTGCACGCCCCCCACTGGGGATGTGCCCGCAACCAAGGTACATGCCCTTGACCGGAATCGAACCCGGGACCCTTGAGTCCGCAGGCCGACGCTCTATCCACTGAGCCAAACCGGTTCTGGCTATTTTTTAAAATTTTTTAAAATATATTTTTATTGGTTTCAGAGAGGAAGGGAGAGGGAGAGAGAGAGAGAAACATCAATGATGACAGATAATCACTGATCAGCTGCCTCCTGCATGACCCTTACTGGGGATCAAGCCTGCAACCTGGGTATGTGCCCATGGTTGGAATTGAACCTGGGATCCTTCAGTCCGCAGGTTAACGCTCTATCCACTGAGCCAAATTGGCTAGGGCCATGTTTATTTAAAATAAACATAAGGAGTTCAGCTGGCACGGCTCAGTGGTTAAGCTTCAACCTAGAACCAGGAGGTCATGGTTCAATTCCTGGTCAGGGCACATTCCCAAGTTGCAGGCTCGATCCCCAATGTGGGGCATGCAGAAGGCAGCCTATCAGTGATTCTCTCTCATCACTGATGTTTCTATCTCTCCCTCTCCCTTCCTTTCTGAAGTCAATAAAAATATTTTAAAAATAAATAAATAAACATAAGGAGATTTAGATTTAAAATCTAAAGGGTGAAGAGAGGAAGGCAGACTAGCTAGGAACCTTGGGACCCTATGATAGTAAGTTCCCTGCTTGTTTGTTGTTGTTTTTCACCTCATATATCCTAGACTGGAGCTGAAGAAACTGGCAACCAGAAATACCTATGGGCACAGGTAAAAAAAGTTTCAACAGCCAGACCAGCGTGGCTCAGTGGTTGAACATCAACCTATGAACCAGGAAGTCACGGTTCGATTCCCGGTCAGGGCACATGCCCGGGTTGCGGGCTCGATCCCCAGTGGCGGTGTGCAGGAGGCAGCCGATCAAGAGTTTCTCTCATCATTGATGTTTCTGTCTCTCTCCTTCTCCCTTCTCTCTGAAATCAATAAAAATATATGTTTTTTAAAAGTCTCAACAAAAGCTTATTCTCTCAAGCCAAAAGGCCAGGAAAGGGCAGCCTAGAAAGACAGAAAACTTTTAGCCAAGAAATATTCTACTCCAGCAAAATACCAAAGAATAAAACAAAACAAATAAAAAAAACCTGTGACCCAATTTCCACCCATGGCAGCAAAGGCTGAGTGGGGAACCTAGATTTCCACTTTGTGGGGCTGTAATGAAATACCCCAGCCCACTCACCTGGTGGTGTCAGAGAAGGCCAAGCAGGGAGCTAGGACTTTCATCCCTGTTTAATGGTAGCCGCCCCTCCCCTTGCCTATGGTGTCACTGGAGACCATGTGGGGAGCAAGAACTCCCACCTCCAACCAGCAGTAACAAGAAGCCTCCCCCTAATTGGTACAAACAGAAGCTGAGTAGGGAACTGTAGAGAGCGCCTGGGAAGGCGCATGAGCTGATTGTTGGCTGAGTCCAGTGGTGTCAGCAGAGCCATTTCCTGGAAATATACCTTGCCAGAGGCAGGTATGTTGTCAGCCTGACCTTTAGCTCAGGTGCCAGGGGGTGGGTTTCATTATCTAAGTTTAGCCAGGGCCAGGAAGGGATGCAATTATCCGGGCTCAGCCAGGAATGACAATTACAAAGAAGCCAAAAGAATGAAGAATTGCAGCTTGATCTTTAACCATGACTTCACATAATTTTCTTTGTCTTAAACTCTAGTAAAACTTCCTGGTATCATGCTGTATATAATAAACGCGTTGCACTAGCTCTGGGTCACTGTCTCTCCATCTGAGGGCAGCGTCCCACCTGGCCCCAGCTTTACTTAAAGTCTTTGTGTCTGTTTCTTTTTTTCCTTTTTCAATCCCCAGCCGCCCCTACTCAGGACTCGTCCGCTCTCTAGACGTGCTGGTTGAGGCCCAAGAGAGAAAACTTATAGGGAACCTGGACTTCTATTTCCACCTAGCAGTAATCAGATAATGTCCCTGTCTACTCTGCCAGAAAGGTGCCAGAAAAAGCCAGCTAACACAGAAGGTTAAATAAGATCCCAAATCTCTTAATATAATATGAAAATGTCTGGGTTTCAATAAAAAAATCACTCTTCATACCAAAAAACAGAAAAATCTCAAATTGAATGAAAAAAAAGTTAATCAATGGATACCACCACTGAGAAGACAGAAGTTATCAGAGAGAGATTTTAAAGCAGCCACGATAAAAATGCTTCAATGAGTACTCAGAAACACTCTTGAAACATGAGCAACTATAAAGGCTCAATGAAGAAATGGAAGTCATAAAAATCCAAATGGATGTATTAGAATTGAAAGATGTAATAACCAAAATAAAAAGCTCAGTGAATGGGCTCAACAGCAAAATAGAGGAGACAAAGGAAAGAATCAGTGAACTGGAACATAAAATGATAGAAATTACTCAATTGGAACAACAGAAATAATATAGAGCACGAAAAAAAAAAAAGAACAGAGCCCCAGGGACCTTTAGGAGAGGAGAAAGAGAGCAGAGCTAAAAAGTACTGGAAGTAATAATGGCTGAATACTCCCCAAATTGAACATAACATAATATAAACTTACAGATTCAAAAAGCTGAACAAAAACCAAACATGATAAATCCAAAGAAATCCACACCAAAGCACATTATAATTCAAGTTCTGAAGGCTAAAGACATAGAAAAAAAAAATCTTAAAAGTAGCCTGAAAAAAGTGACACCTTACTTATAGAAGAAAAACAATCTGAATGACAGCAGATTCCTCATCAGAGACCATAAAGGCCAATATGTTCTTCAAAAATAAAGGGGAGCTCTAGCCGGTTTGGCTCAGTGGATTGAGCATCAACCTGCTGACTGAAGGGTCCCAGGTTCGATTCTGGTCAAGGGCACATGCTCAGGTTGCGGGTTCAATCTCCAGTGGTGGCAGGGGGGAGGGCGCGGGCAGGAGGCAGCCGATCAATGATTCTCAATCATCACTGATGGTTCTATCTCTCTCTCCTTCTCCTGAAATAAATAAGAATTAAAAATTAAATAAAAATAAAGGGGAAATCAAGACGATCTGAGATGAACAGAAACTAAGAAAATTTGTTTACCAGTGGAATTTCCCTAAAAAAAATGGCAAAAGGAAGTTCTCTAAACAGAAGGAAATGATAAAAGAAGGAGTCTTAGAACATCATAAAGAAAGAACATGGTGATTTCCACAATGTCAGCTATAAAATCAAGCATCCAATTTTTAAAAATGCACTTATATCTAATTATATTCAGTTATATACTAAAATTCAGTTAAATACTAATAATCCCAAATATTTTAAATGTTACTATGGGCAATAAATCCCAGTAAGTTAAAACTATTACTGCTATAATTAAACTCAACAGGTAAAGAGGCTCAACCAATATCACAAGTTAAGCTTATAGCTCACTGCCTCTCCCTTCCACCCGTTGTAGAAGCAGCTTAATTCCGTGCACTAAGGTGGAAAAAAGCAAAACCATAAAACCCTGATTGTGTGCTCTCATGGGTACACATCATGTTGGAAGTTCTTTTTGGCATTTTATTCTCTACTCCATGAGGAAGAAAAGTGGGCTTCCTCATTTTAATTTCAAACTAGCAACTGTGAAAAATGCCCTTTATACCTTATTTCTCCAGAATTAAACACTCCCAAATCCTGAAGCTTCCCTCAAGGAAATCAGTCCTTGGATACCTCTGGACCGTCTACATGTTAAAATGGCTGCAGAGTCACCAGAGATTCCCTGGGGACCACAGTGCTCTAAGGAAGGTCGGCCGCATGCAGACAATGGACAAGGTAACTGTGGGACAAAGCTTACAGTCTCCATCTCCATCTACTTGGTGCCGCCCTAAAGAGTTTCTTCCCTCTCTTCTGCAGGGTTTCTTCCTCCCACTAAAGCCAAGGGTGCTCAGATCCTAAACCCTTATCAAAACAACACAAACTCTGTAATACTGTCAACAATAAAATAAAATAAAAAACAACACAGAAAGGGGCCTCACCCCAAGAAACATAATTCCTTTTAGTTTTAAGAATATAAGGTTGTTCCTACCTTGTTATACTTCCACTAAGCCTCCGAAAGCAAAGCCTTCCTCTACGATAGGATAGGGGTGATGCCAAGACTCCATGCTCCTAGCTGCCACATAATGACTATCAGCTACATTTGTTCCGAATTCCCTCTCATTCTTTACCATCTCTGCCCATTTGCATTCTATGGGTGTTAGGCGGATCCCAAATGCTATGCAATAGCCCAATTCGACAGATATGTTGCCCATTTTCTCCTTACTCCACTGCTTGACCTGATGTTCTGGCTACAAAAGAATGTTCATGCCTGGTCCAGTCTTCATCTTCCTTATTAGACTTTTACTCTACTGTTTCTGCCACATATGAATCTAATAAATAGCTTGCCACCTGTGGAGGGGATAAAAATTATTTCATATTAAAGCTAATATGGTTTTAAGGCCTTTATTGGCAACATCCTTATGTCCTACATAGGTGGCTCAGTTAAAAACCCCTATCTCTCAGTAAAATTATGGGAAAAAAATTAAGAGAAACTAAGGAATTTCCCTGCAATTCTTCCTGAAAATATGGAAGAGGGGTTTTTAAAATATCTTGGTTTCCAAACTTTAGGAAGAAATGTTTATTAAAAATGAGTAAACACTAACATAAAATTGTATTTTTGTCCTAAAATAAGTGTTAATTTGCTTTACATCACTGATTCTCAGTACTTTTTGAGCATAGAGATTATGACTTTTTAAAAATTGTGGCCATCATGCAGTTGGTCTACTGAAGTGGAAGGTTCATCTTTCTGAAGTTACAGTATGCCTTACACTTGTGTCCAATGACTTATTTTTTAGCACTTATTTTATACTAGGCACTGTGCTAAGCAATGCATACATCTCATTTTAGCCCCAAAACTACTGTGAGTTTAATACTTTACAAATTTCCCCAACTTTACAAATGAGGAAACTGATGATTTTAAAAACAGAGTAATGACCTGAGGTTATACATCTTGTAAGTGGCAGAACTGGAGCTTCCACTGATTCTAATGTGAAAGCTCTCGCCCCGCCCTGCAGTGCTCGATGCTTCCAGAGGTTCTGAGATGAAAATCTCTGCAGAGTCTGGAGAAAGTCTGAGTGTGCATGTGCATGTGCGTCTATTTTCCCTCATCTGGTTCCATGCTTCTGAGTTATAAAGGAAATTACAATAAAATGAAGGTTACTACCAAGAGGCTGAACTGAACAGGTGATCCACTCCAAAGTATACATTATTATCCACCTCTACAATTAGGCACCCAACACCTGCACAGGGCAATGGGAGCTTTTCTCTGGGGACTCCAGATGTTGGAAAGAGATCTGAGGAAAAGACCAAGAAAGACTATGTCTTGCAGTGTTAGGTTATTGTCCTCAAGATAAACTCAAAGGAAGAGCGATTCTATCTCAGTTTGCCTTTTAGACTTAAGAGCACAACTTCGGGCATCAGCATTAATAAAACATATTTTAATCTCATTGAGACTTAAAAGCAGAATAAACTAGATGTTCACTGCAGAACAAATTTTTAAGATTAAATTTATTGTTCTAATGCACCACTCAGCCATCTGATAAAAGGTACCAACCTTGCTCACCTTCTCTATCTGTTACTTATGGCCAGATTCTGAAAGAGTAGCACAGATGAAAAGACTTACCTTTTTTTTAAATACTGTTTCATCCCATGCCTGGAGGCTCAGAATGGAGTCATTCATCATTTTTTCTTTGTATATGTTTATTTTTTCTTTTTCAATTACATCATCATTACTAGTCAGAAGGAAGCATTTGCTACCTCTTGCTCTTCCTCTGCCTGTCAGAAAATAAATATTTCATTCGGTGCCTTTGATTTAAAGCTCTGATAAATCTGAGCATAGGTAAGCTAGGGGGAAGGGGAATTCCTAAAACGCAACTCTGGTTCACTGAATCCCGCTTTCCAGGGAAGCTGAGCCGAGCTGTCAGAGCACAGACCGATAGGAGGGTGTGCACCAGCCCGCTAGGCCCGCAGATGAACTGGGAGCCCGCCGCACACTGGCTTCCTCACAGTCTCCATGCTGCAGTGTGATCAGACAGCCACACTATCGGAAACACTGCTTGACAGAGAGTCCAACATGAACCCTCAGGATGACACTGTGAGGGCTCTCAGGTGAATAATAACAGATCCTCCCTCAGGAGCCTTCTAGGAAATGGGGAAACAAGCTATGTTCACAACCACAGGAACATAGGTGGAAAATGAGAAGTGCTGAAAGACATAAAGAGTTACGGATGTTCAAAAGAGAGATGACTGACAGCTGGGGGAACTTGGGACAGGTGATAGGGAGGTGGGGGAAGAGGTAAAACGATCATCAGTAGCAGTACATGAGCAATTCCTTCAACAAGGAGAAAATGATGAAGTCAGGTTGGCAGAAGTGAATCATGAATAAAGGGGAGGAATTGGAAAGATAAATGGGTGCTCGATTTGAAAATTCTGTACCATCAAGCTTGGCTGGTGTGGCTAAGTGGTTGAGCGTCGACCTATGAACCAGGAGGTCACAGTTTGATTTCAAGTCAGGGGGCTCCATCCCCAGTGTGAGTGTGCAGGAGGAAGCCGATCATTGATTCTCTCTCATCATTGATGTTTCTATCCTCTCTCTCCCTCCTCTGAAATAAAAAATATATATATTTAAAAAAACACAACTCTGTAACATCAAGAAAATTGGGGAACCCACTGCAGTTTCTATACAGGGAAGTGACACGTTCAGAGCTTTTTCCAGGAAAGGTAATGTGGCAGCTGCTGTTACAGAAATTGAAAAAGGAAGAGAGACTAGTTAGGAGACTCTGGTGCAAGTGGGACAGAGAGCTCCTTGGACCCAGCGGGCCCAGCGGCACCACACGCACAGCCAGGAGAGGTGTGCATGCCGACTGCCAAAGCCCCAAACCAACGGGAATTATCCTAAAAACATGTCAATCAGTGTTGGCCAAGTACACAGTTTTCATTGTGAACAAGAATTAAAATAGCGGACAAAACCGTAGCCACCCAAACCTGGCCCAATAAGTCACCTTTCGGGCAGTGATACCAGAGTCCACTGTGCCACTGGCCACACACACAAGCAGGACTCAGTAAAGGAGAAAGGCCGAACGACAGGTACACTCACGAGTCAGACAAATTGGCTGACACTTAAAACAGCACCAAAGCTTCTCTCACCTCTGGTTTGGATCATTTTGATGACATTGCCCACGTACTCGTATAGGATGACCAGATTGCACTGTGCAATGTCGATGCCTTCATCAGCAACTGAGGTGGCGATCAGAATCTTCTTATCGCCACTGGCTCGGAATGCATCCAGTACACACTTCTGTGCTGGGAGGGTCATTCCTGTGCCAGAGTCAGAGGGCATTACAACTCACCAAAGAGGGAATTTTACCCTTGAAGAAAAGCAGCTATTAACTATGGAATGCTTACTGCATGCCAGGGACTGTGGTAAGTGCTTTGTATTCATGATCTCTCAACAACCCCAGGCTGTAGGGCATATCCTATCATCGCTAGAGAGAGCACATGTAGGGTGGTGCAACTTGGACTCTGCCACAACACTGCCTGAGTTCAAATTCCAGCGGTGGCATTTACCAGCTGTGTGGCTTTAGTTGTGTTGTCTCAAAACAAATACTGATTAAAAGAATATATTAACTAATCGTAATACCTTTGCAAGTGTATAGGAGTTTACAGCTGACAAAACATTTTCATCTACTTACTCACGGGAACCTCACAAAGCTCTCTTAGGTTGGCGTGGCAAGTGTCACCATTCCCCTTCACAGATGAGGACCTTGAGGCTTTTGGGACTATGATAACTGACAGGCTAGCTTGCAGCAGAACCTGGCCTTGAATTTTTAAGTCTAGGATCCTAAGAGTGAGCAGTTCTCAGCCACTGATATAATGAAAGGAGAAAGAACTTCAGTGACCCCCACTTTAGAGTTAATAGAATTTATAAAAGTTCCATTTCTTTCCTAGTATATCGGCTGTCAAAATCTTGAGATATACTTTGTGAAGGACAAAACAACTTCAAGACAGACACCATACTTCATTAATTTCATTCATTTGTTCATCAAACATTTATTCGGCATTATGGTTTGTCAGATAAGAATACAATGGTTAAAGGTCCACTTTTACCTACAAGGAGCTCATAGTTTGAGGAGGGGTATAATAGGAAGCTATAGTTCCACGTGACGAGCAATGAAGTGGAAGCAGAATGGATGCTGTGGGAATGTGGAAGGCTGTCTGGCAGAAGCACAATGACCGGCTAAGTTCTAAATAAATGTGGCTGGATGGATGAATAACTGAGGAAACAAATAAGAAAATATTTTCTGAGTGTTTATTTGTGGGGAAATAACAAAGGTGGAAAATCATATAGGACTCATGTTGGAGTCAGATGGTAAAGAACTTTGACCACAAGAATCTGTGGTGTTCAGCTGGAGAAAGATAAATATCACATGATCACACTCATTTGTGGAATATAATGAACATAAACGGATGAACAAAAATAGAGCCAGAGACATAGAACCATCTAACAGATTATCCAACCTAAAAGGGAAAGCAGGGGAGTGGGGCAGGGTGAGAGATCAACCAAAGGACTTGTACGCATGAATATGAGCATAACCAATGGATAGAGACAGTAGGGGGGTGAGGGCATGTGCTGGGGGGTTGGGAGTGGCTGGGGAGAGGTCAATGGCGGGGGGGGAGACATATGTAATACTTTAAACAATAAAGAATTTTAAAAAAAGAATCTGTGGTGTTGGACTTCATTTGGTATGCCAAATTTTCAAAATCTGAATTTGCCCTTTAGAGTCACGGAATTTAAAATTTGTATAAGGGGGAAGTGCAAGGGTGATGATTGAGGACTGACAGGGTGGGAACTGCTTATCATAACACTAAAGAGGAGGAACAGAGAGGAGCTGGCATTGCTGGTCACTGAGGCGTGGGGAGCACGGCTGTGAGAATGCCAGGTGAGGGCTGGCCACCTGGCTCCTCCTGGATAACCACAGAGGCAGCTTTACCTCCTCTGACCACCCTCGCTAGAGTTCAGGCTTGTCTACTTGGACTATTTTTAAACTCAAAGTATATAATACACACAAAAGCATCTATAGTTTAAAGAACAATAAAGCAGAAACAGAGCATTTCTACTTCCAGTTAATCTACTGGTTGAGCAGAAGAGTGACATGCTCAAACACTATGTAAAAAAAAGAATGGGAGGAGGCAATGTCTGCAACTTTCTGGCATGTGAGCATGTGATAGCCTTTTCATGTCAACTTGCCTAGGCTGAACTACAGTCCCTAGTGGGATTTGCAGTTGTAATTAAAGTTCTTAATCAGTTGACATTAAGGGAATCAACAGGGGCTTCACCCTAGGTGGGCCTAACCTAATCAATAATACTGATTAGGTATTAGTATTAGAAAAGGGCTTAGGTCAGTGATGGCGAACCTATGACACGCGTGTCAGAGGTGACACACGAACTCATTCTTTTGGTTGCTTTTTCTTTGTTAAATGGCATTTAAATATATAAAATAAATATCAAAAATATAAATCTTTGTTTTACTATGGTTGCAAATATCAAAAAAATTTAAATTTCTACATGTGACACGGCACCAGAGTTAAGTTAGGGTTTTTCAAAATGCTGACACGCCGAGCTCAAAAGGTTCGCCATCACTGGTTTAGGTATTTCCTGAGCTCAGGACTTCAAACAGCTCATGGCTATGGGGTTCCAGCCTGCTCCTGACCACCTACCCTGCAGACCTCAGACATGTTTTGCCAGTACAATTGTGTATGCCAGTACCTTGTAATAAATCCCTGTGTGTATGTATATGCACGTATCTGTGTGTGTGTGTGTGTGTGTGTGTGTGTGTGTGTGTGTGTGTGTATATATATATATATAAATAAAATCTCCTACTGGTTTTGTTTCTTTAGTTGAACCCTGATACAAACATAAAAAAGATTCAATAGATTACATATATTCTTATATATAGTATACCATATATAAATACCTATGTTCTGACTTGTTTTGCCACGTCCAGTCAGTATGTCAGGTTTTAGAAAGCTGAGT
>NW_005875324.1:0-12478 GCF_000147115.1 Myotis lucifugus | reverse complement strand
CACCTCCGGCTCAGCCCCATGCACTGCCGGCTCAGCATCTCTCTCCTGGCCTCCCCATGTCACTTCTGCTCGGTCCCTCTAGATCCCTAGAATCATCCCTAGATGACTCCGTCATCTCCCTCACCTTCCATGTTGGATCAATCTTAAGCAACCAGAATACCAGAGTCTGTTTTTCCCTCCCCACCCCCAGTCCTTGCCTTTAGTTCAGTCGTGGATGTCCCTCGGCTGGGACAGGGGTCCCACCCAGTGGGTCTCCCAGCTTTAACCTCATCTTCTGCAATCCATTCCCCACCCAGGCCAGCAGGGTGTTCTGGTTCAAACACGCGTGTGTTTATCTTCTGGAAGGCCTCCTTGGCTCCTATTTTACTGTGTGTGACACAGCTCTGAGAGACATGCCCTACAGGGGAGAAGCGAGGTTCTCAGATAAGTGTGGGAAATACCACATTGTCATCTTCCTCTCGGGTGTGTGCAACGCCATCAGCTCATTAAAGCCTTGGAGATGTTCTGTGCTAAGGACGTTTCACGGTTGTTGAATGTATGGTTCCCAGGCCTATGTGACTGCAGAGCCCCTTTCCAGGTAACACTGAGAACACCCTAAGGTAGAAAAGGGCTGCATTGCAGGCCGCAGCCCAGTTCCTCCGCATGACAACCAGGAAGCTTTGCCACCCAGTCCCCTTTACCTTCCCTGTTGTCAGGGCAGGGCTCCCCAATGCAGACTCTAAGACAGAGATGAGCATGCGGGGGCTTATGAGGGAGGACCCTTGGGGCCAACGCCTGTGGGAGGGAAGGCAAAGAGCAGGAGTGACAGAGAAGTCAAGCCTCAGTGAGCTCAGGGGAGGCCTCAGCCAACACGATGTGAGATTCTCCGATTGGGGCTGCGGGTAAAGTCTTTGCGCCTCTGTGTGCACCTGTCTCTGGATGCCAGCCACCCTGGGAAAGGACGTGACCTCGGATCAGCGGTTTTCTCCAGCCAAGGCAATGCCCAAAGCTGGGGGAATACATTTTTCATACCAAAGGGAGAGCTGGACAGAACATGCCAGTATCCCCCATACCAACCCAACAACTATATACAGGTTGTTACTGGAATCGAGACAAGGGCTCCACACCACCATTATCCATGATGCTCAGAATCCGCTCAATCCAGTGTCTAATGTTATCACCATCATTGTACAGAGAGAGAAAAAGGCCTGGAGGAAGTGTTTGGCCAGGGCACTAATCCAGATCCCTGCCGTGACCAGTGACTAGGCAGATACTGATCACGAGTGACGGGCTGTGGTAGGGCCTGCGGCAGCCTGGAGGCCTGGCCCTGCTGAAAGCCTGCAGGGGGCTCCAGCTCACTGTGCAGCCACTCTTGCCAGGCCTCTGGTTTCACAAGAAAAGCCAGAAACCCCGGTTTTTATAAGACATTAATTAGCAGTCTATTTAGCTTGCTTAAAACCCTGTGCTGGTCACTGCTTGGCTGGCCAGTGTGGCCTGTGGGCTGCCAGCTTGTGACCTCTGTGTTAGACCCCGCAGGATTCCCAGTCTCTTCTTTGGGCTCTGAGTGTCAACAGCTTTGCTCATGTGAAGGTCAAGTTCCAGTCTTAGCTTTATAAGGGGTGGTAACTAATTCATCAATTCATTCATTCATTCATTCATTCGCGCACTCATTCATCCATCTGCCCTACACTTTCATGGTACCTGTACCGTGCCAAGTCCTGCCCAGGGTGCTGAGCTGAGTGAGATGGCTCCTTCTCCTTGGGGAGCTCAGAACCCAGGGGAACAACAGGTATAAATAACTACAGCACAAGGTCAAAGTGCAGTGACAAAGTGTGCAAGATGCTGCAGAAGCATCAAGGGTGGTGGGAATGGCTCTGCCTGAGGGTTGAGGAAGCTTCAGGCAGGAGATGGCTTCTGGGCTGAGCCTCAAGGCACAAGAGGGAATTCATCAGATGAGGAAGAGAGGGAAGGCGCTGAGACCAGGAGCCATTGCGTGTACCAGGCACAGACCTGGGGAGAGCTGGCGACGTCCTGGGCCTGGAGCACAAGGTGCAGGTGGGTGGAGGCAGTGGTGGAAGTTGAGGCCGAGGAGGAACTTGATCATGAAGGCTTTGCATGCCAGGCCCAGGAGTTTATTCCCTGATGTGTGGATTGTCCACAGAGGAGTGATCAGATCAGACTTCCTTCATCTCCCGCAACAGCCTCTTAGCAGGATGCTTGCCCCCAGTTCCCACTGGATCAGACTCATCCTGAACACCACTGTCAGACTATTTTGCCCCCAACACTGATTTGCTTTTGCCCTATCAGGCAGGAAAGCTGGCTGCCTATTTTCTAATGCATGAGTAAGCCCTGTTCCTGTCTAGTTTTTAAGGGCTTTTAAGACCCTCCTCACTCTCCAGTTTACTCCCAACTACTCTGCAATTGAACCCTTCACCCTGGTCAGACCTGTCTCCGTATCGATCAAGTCCCTCGCTTGCCGCCACAGTGCGTTCTCACCTCCAGCTGGAACTGCATTTTAGAACGTCCCTCCCAGCTGCAGCAGGGGGGCGGGGCGGGGCGGGAGAGGAGGAACTGAAGTGAGTGTGTAATCAGCTAAGAGAAGGTGAGGCTGGCCTCTGGGGGCGCAGGCAGGGATATCTGGAGGCAAAGGGCCGGGTCCTATAGTCGCCACTCCTGGCACCGGGAGGAGTGGATGAGTCCGGGTGAGGGCTCAGCGCTCTTGGGGTTCTCTTGTCCAGGTGAACACCCACCGAGACAGCGCCCTCACCTTTCTCAGCCAGAGCCTGGAGTACTCCAACAATTCCCGGGCCTCCCTCCGCAAGTCCTCGGTCCTGCTCATAGGTAACCTGCCCTGGCTCCTGGGGCTCTGCACAGTCTCCAGCCCTTTTGGCGCCGCGCCTGGGTGGGTGCTCCCCTTGGGTTTGAGGGTTGGCCAGCAGATAGTCATGGTGCAAATTAGAGAAGTCTTCTCTCCTCTAAGATCAGTGCCTGGGACGTGGCCACTGGCTGCATGCAGCCTGGGGTCCTTGTGCAGGCCGCAGCCTTGGCTCCTGCGCCCGGCAGAGCTGCTGCTTCCCGCCTGGGTTGAGGCCCAGCAGGAGGGCCAGGCGGCACAGTGGGACAGGGAAGTCAAATCTCAGCTCCTTGGTCCCCTTTCTGAGCTCTGTTTTCTCATCTGTGAGTTGGGGATCAACTGCTGTTTCAGATGGAGGAGACTTTTTCTTTTTAATGTGAAGCCTGGCTCGTCAAGGTGCTCACTCAACGTTAGTCACCGTCATTCCCCTATTTCCCACTTTCCCGACCTCTGCCTGTGTGGGGAACACAAATAGCAGATCCCCCTCACCCAGAACCCCCCACAGGACCCTGCTGCTGACACGCTGGGCGTGTCTCCTCCCAGCTACTCCCCTGCCCCGCCCCCAAATAACCACACACCCTTCGCCAAGGACCAGGACCTGCTGCTGAGAGGCTTGGAGAGGATGATGCTCCCACCCCACACCTCGTAAAGCGATGTTTCCTTGAGTTCCCTCAATTCATTCGCAGTTTTGCATCCATCCACTCAGCCACGAATCCCTTCAGCGGTTTGTTTAGCAAATGGTGGCTGACCCTCTACTCTGTGTCAGTCACTAGGCTTAGCTGCAGTGGTTCTCAACCTTCTGGCCCTTTAAATACAGTTCCTCATGGTGTGACCCAACCATAAAATTATTTTCGTTGCTACTTCATAACTGTAATGTTGCTACTGTTATGAATCGTAATGTAAATATCTGATATGCAGGATGGTCTTAGGCGACCCCTGTGAAAGGGTCGTTCGACCACCAAAGGGGTTGTGACCCACAGGTTGAGAACCACTGGTTTAGAGCAACAAAGAAGCCTCAGGAGGTGATGCTGATGGCGGAGGGCTGGTAAAGTGATCGGCGATGGGATAGAGGAGCCATGCCCGGGACTGGGGGGGCCCTCAGATGTTTCTCACATGGGGTGACATTAATTCCTAAACCTTGTTCCAAATTGATCACTTTTTTAAATGTTGGTGTCTAACTCCCGGGCGTCTCCTCTGCGCCAGGGCCTGTGCTGGGAACAAGGCCGCGAGCAGCGCCCGCCTCTGCCCGCAGACGGTCCCCAGCGGGGGCAGCGATCCCAGCCTCGGGGTGACCAATCCTTGGGGAGACTCTGAAGGAAGTCATGAGCACTTTCTCTAGGAAGAGGCCTACACCCACACAGTTGTGCACGTGCTTTAGGATCCTCAGAAACTGCCCCAGCCCTCCCCTCCCCCGTGGACTGAAGAGACCCTTGGTCTGGCGGGAGATTCGTAAGTCACATGTGAAGTACAACACGGTATCTACAGAGAGAGACACTCAGGGGCTGTGGGAACCCCGAGAGGTGCTTCACTTGCTTGTGGGCAGGGGCAGGAAGGACTTCCTAGGGGAGCAACTCTGTTGAGCTGAATATTCGAGGACAAACAGGAATTAGCCAGAAGGACCATGGAGTCACCGAGACGCAGGACAGCACCCCATCCCAGGGGAGCTTGTCGTGTAGGAAGGGCCTTCCGACAGGTACAGGCCATGCAAGGACCTGCTGGCACTTGGGGAGCCAGGCATGCAGCTGGGGGCAGGGGAGAGGGAACACCATGGCTGAGGAGCTGGGTCTCCGCCCCTCCAAGGGCCCTGCCAACTGCCTACCTGGAAGGGATGCCAGGCACTCAGCGTCTTTCATGTTATTGTGGCTCAAACGCCCTAAACAAGGGGCAGCTGAGGCAGCACCTCCCCGTGTCTCAGGTGAGGACAGTAAGGGCCAGTCTGACTCAGGGGCCACCTGGGGCTGCCCGTCAGGATTGGCTACAGCCCACATCCTGCCCCTGTCCCGATGCCATCCCTGCCCTGAAAGCCTCCCACCTCTCCCAGGGCCCCTCTTGGGGACTCTGTCCAGGGTCAAAATGAAGTTCGCCTTTGTGTCCTCATTTGTGGGGCTGGAGAAGAGTGGGAAGAGCTTCTCTGAGGAGGTCTGGTCTGAGGGGGGGACAGGGGCGGGTCCGAGTCAGGAGGTGGGTTGCTCACCTCTTGCTTGCATTATACTAAGGGTCCCTGGTCCCCTTCATGGATAGCATAATGACGGAAGATCGTCTGAATGAAGTTAAAGCCGGTAAGTGGTGCCCTGTGTTGGTGAGATTTCAGGGGCCAGTGAGAGAATGAGGAGGCTCACAATAGGTCAGAGGAAAGGGAAGGGATGGTCCCAAGGCAAGAGTCCTCAGCTCAGCTCAGCTGTGTTAGTCTTCATGCACGCGAGTACATGTTAGGTACCATGGAGTCCCCAAGACATCACCCCAGCCTAGGGGAGCTTATTGTCTAGGAACCCAGGCTCAGAAAGCCAGGCCAAAAACCACTTAGTTCAGAGCAAGCAGCTCAGACTCTTAAGGGCGGAAGATTACTTTTGTAACTGGGAAAGCCGATGGGAGAGCTGAAGGGAGGCTGGGGCAGTCCAAGAAGGCTTCCTGGAGGAGGCATGTTTTGCTTCAGCCTTTGAAGTGTAAACAATTTGAGGAGCTGGGAGACACATAGGATGAGAGGAGGCTGAGCCGAAAGTACCTAAGCCAAGGCGTGGAAGTGAGAAGGAAGGATGAGGTGTGAGACCCGTGTGGGGACCTCTTAACAAGTGGCCTCTTTCCTTCCCGTGACTCAGCTCTGGAAAACTTGAGACACGACCCGGAAGCATCGGTGTGCATCTGTGCGGCCCAAGCCCAGGACAGCATCCTGACCAGCTGCTGGCGGACCTCCTGGCCAATGACACATGCAGACCTGTGGGTGTGCGACCCGGCCGCCACGCACCGCTGGGGCTCCAGCTGCGAGAACCTGCCCACGTCCCACCAGCCACGCTCCTGGATCATGCAGGCCCTGGGCTCCTGGACGACGTCCTTGAGGCAGTGATGTCCCTGAGCCCCAGCCCTCCGCAGGGCAGGCCCTGGCCGCAGCCATGCTCACTATAAATGCCACGTGGCTGACCTCTCGCCCCCGAGTGTTTCCTTGTGGGAGATGCCCCGGGGTCTGGAGCAGTCATCGCTCCGCACAACAAATCTGTGAGAGGAGCCTGGCCTTCCTCGTTGACTCGGTCAACATTTACGGACTCGCGTAGGCTGTTTGTCCACACGTGATAAGTGGGGAGGCTGAGGCTCAGAGAGGTGAAGCGGCTTCCTCAAGGCCACACAGTAAGTGTGCTGGGCGTTTCAGTTCCCCTTCCCCCACTGGGAGAGCTTAAGTACGAAAGGAGATGAGGACATGGGTATTTTTTTTTTTTAAATGGGGGACATCTGTAAGACTTTATTTTTATTTATTTTTTAAAAATAAATATATATTTTATTGATTTTTTACAGAGAGGAAGGGAGAGCGATAGAGAGTTAGAAACATCGATGAGAGAGAAACATCGATCAGCTGCCTCCTGCACACTCCCCACTGGGGATGTGCCCGCAACCAAGGTACATGCCCTTGACTGGAATTGAACCCGGGACCCTTGAGTCCGCAGGCCGACACTCTATCCACTGAGCCAAACCGGTCAGGGCGATGTGGGTATTTTTTGAGGGAGGAAAAGAAGAACCTCCTCCCACCTCGAGACGTCATGCACAACCCAGAACCCTAATCCCTGAGGCCCACCCTCGGGCCTTTACCCAGAGCTTGGTCACCATTCACTTGGGCAGCATTTACTAGAACTGAGCAGCTAACCTGGGCCATGCCTGCTCTGGGTACCAGAGATACAGACCCAGCCCGGCCCCGGGGCAGTCTGTGGTCTGATGCGGTGGTTCCCCACAGCAGGGTGATTTTTGAGCCCCGGGGAATATTTGGCAGTCTCTTGAGACATTTTTGGTTTCTACAGTTGGGGAAGGAGATGCTATTGGTATCGTGGGTAGAAGCCAGGGATGCTGCTAAACATCCTCCAATGCACAGGAAAGCCCCCACGGGGAAGAATTATTCATCCCAATTGTCAAAAGTGCTGGGGTTGAGAAGCTTTGGTCTAAGAGACACACAGCCACCCATAGCCCAGCAGGTGGTGAAGGGAAGCGTGGAGCTGTGAGGTCCAGAGGAGATATATAGACCAGCTTGGGGTTGGGGTGTCAGGGAAGGTTTCCCGAGACAACGCCCCCTCCAGGGGGTTTGGAAAGATGCCCGTATGGTAGATGCGTATGGAGAGCAGGGCACCTAGGGCCAAGGCCCAAGGGCAGATACATAGGTGCAGCAAAACCCAGTGGGGGGAAGAGGTGGGCAAGGATTGGTCACTGTGGCCTTGGAGGCTGTGCTAAGGAGGGACACCTCACCAGGAGAGCAGTGGGAAGGTGTGATGGGGAGGTGAGAGGCAAGCAGGGGAGACACGGAGATTTCTGCTTTGGGAAGCTCCCTTCTCCTGGGGATACAGGCTTCCCCAGGCACTGCTGGTGGGAGGGAGATGAGAGCAGCCACTCAGAACAGGAATCTGTCTGTCTGCAGCCACGTTGTTTATACCCAGGACCCTGAATGTGCCGTGCTTAGCATGGCCGGGGTGAACCTGAGGGGGGCAGGTGGTGAAGGATTAAAGAACACAGACAAGACAATAAAGCTGGTGCGAGGTGGGACACTGGTCTTGGAGGGAGAAACAGTGCCACAGCCTGCAAGCCGACTCTTTGTTTTATAGCCAGATTCCAGGAGGCAAAGTAATGGCGTGGTCAACATGTTTACAACGTTCTCGCGGGTTTCAAGTCTACTTAATTACATGCACCTAAACTCTATCAAGCTTTGTTTTGGCAGCACTTGCTGCACTTCCTGCAGCCCACATCACTCAGCCACCTGGGACCACAGGTTCGGACCATAAGGTCAAGCTTACAATTACAGTGGGGCCTTGACTTACGAGTGTCCCGACTAACGAGTTTTTTTAGATACCGGCTGTCTCTCGGCAGATTTTTTTGCATTGAGTTGATAGAGTAATTTGAGTTAACGAGCTCCTTAACGAGCTTGGTCTCCGATTAAACTCGTAAGTCAAGGCCCCACTGTATAGCCTTTGGCTATAATTGTGCTGGGAGGGCTTTGCCCTCCAAGCTGGGACCTGCATGTGGCTTTGCCACAAAAGGACTGTGCCCCTCTCATTAGTCCGAGGCTTGAACCTGTCCAAACGCTGTAGCCGCTCTCCACACCTGAAATTCTATGTGGGCACACATCTCAGAGAACTCCCCCCACAGGTCCATAAGGAGCGATGGGTGAGGGAGATGCTCACTGTGCTCTCTGTGGTGCCTGTGAGAGGAGGACCTGGCCCTCCATCCTCAGGGAGTGAATGGGCGCCATGGAGTCGAGTCCCACAAAGCAGAGGTGGTGGGGGTACCATGGGCAGGACCTAAAACCCAGTGCTGAGTGGAAAAAGCCTATTAAAAATGTATGCACAAGAACACATACAAGCTGAAAATACACATTATAACACATTAGAGTGGTGGGAGGGGCTGAGGCGGGCTCTGGGGCATAAAAGGGAATATTGGGGAAAAAGGAGTGGCAGAAAGCTCACACTAAGTGGAACGAAAGGGCGGGCAGCGGGTTGGGGGAGTTGTGTGGACAAGAGCACAGGCAGGGAGACCTGGCCGGAGGCTTCGGAGAAGAAGGTAGGGGTGCTGGGCTGCAGTGTGGGATGAGAAGGGTGAGCAGACCTGTGTGAGATTCAGGATAGAGAATTTTCAGAAGCTGGTGGTTGATGAAGGAAGGGGAGGAAGAGCAAGGTACTCAGGTTTCTGGGTGGATGACTGGGTCAGCGGTGTCCCCGCACTGAGTGATCCCTCATAGCAGGAGCAGGTTTGGGGAGGGGTGAGTTCAGGCTGGACCTGGTGAGCTTGATGGGCTTGTGTGCCATGCTAGTGGAGACATCCACCAGGTGGCTGGCTGCACAGGGGTGGAGCTCAGCAGAGGATCTGAGATGGAAACAGACCTGAGATTCATCTTTGTACAGGGGTGAGATCCCCGGGGTGAGTGTAGAGTGGGAAGAGACATAAGCCCGTGGAGCACCTACATTTAAGCTCCTGCTGCGGATAAGGAACCCATGAAGTTGACCACACAATCACCCTCCAATAAATGGTAGGCCAAGGCCAAGACCATCAGGATTCTGGGCTAGAGAGAGAGCAGGAAGTGGGATGGTCCTTTTCCATTGCCAAGAGTGTTCACAAGCATGGCCTCCTTGGCGTTTCATAGCAGCCATACAGAGTTATGGGGAGGGTAGACTGGCTTCATGGTCTATCGTCAACATGTGAGGACAGGGCTCAGACGGTGGGCCTTGTCCAAGGTCACAAAAGGGAATCAAAGTGTGAGTCCCAGAGGTCTCCTACCCATGCCTCAGCCCTTTCCTCCCAGAGACACTGCTGCTTTCATTGGCTAGAACTCAGGTTTGGGTGCGGCCTTGACAAATGACAGCGACCATATTCCAGATGTAGGTGGCCCCGGAGCTCAACAGAAGCTACCAGGCTCAGTTACTGGCCGAAGCCCCCAAGTGGTCTTGAGTTGGAAGGGTCACAGAGCATTGCGAGAGTCACTTCCCTTCTCTGAGTCTCCCCTATCATCACCTTGGTTTTATAGGAATCAAATTTAAAAGTGGAAGCAAAAGGACTTATTAGGCTCTGCACTCAAGAAGGGAAAAGATCATGAAAAGGTCAAGTATGGGAACCGTAGTTAGGGAGCAGGCTGGAGGAGGACGTGTGGAAAAGCTTTGGGTTTGGAGGACAGGGACCAGGTGATCTGCATGTGGGCAAGTTAGAAGGAAAGACACAGTCCTGGCCCTGGAAGGCTCATGGCCCTCCATGTGTCCTCCTTAGCCCTGCTGTTTCTTGCATCCTCCACTGCTGGTTTTAGATCTCTTCTCTCCCCAGGTCTCTAACAGTCTCCTTCTCAATCTCTTCACCCAGCCTCCCCTATCAATCTTTCACCTGGCAACCCAGGGCCTTCCTGAGACAAACTTGCCCTTGGCTCACTATCCTCTGCAGAATGAAGGCCAATGTGCAACCCGGCCCTCTGGCCCTCTCCCACCTTGCTGGCCTTACGCTCCCAGTATCCAATATGCTGGCTGCTGTATACCTCCATTCCTCCCTGCATGTGGGCTCCCACGGCCTGAAATGCCCAGCTTTCCCTCCAACCTCCACCCATCTGCAGAAACCTTCCTCATCTCTGCATCACCTCCTCTGTGAAACCTCCCCGAATCTCCCTGTTGCCAGAAAGGGGACCTGGCCCTGAGTGGGTCTGCCTCGGGCTGGTCTGTAGTTTGTGGGTTCTTGACTTCATGCAGGAAAGATTTCACAGTCCAAGTCCAAGTGACTTTGAGAGTACAGTATGTTTATTAAAGCTGGGGATGGTGAAACAAGGGAGGGCCTAGGATAGAAGCAGCAACAGGAGAGAGAGCCTAGGCTCCCTGGAAACATTATAGGAAAGAAATGAACCTACGTGGGCTGCTTTGCCTCAAGTCAGAGGAAAGGTGGCCTTAGAGACAGGTTAGGGGGTTAGCCCGGGGCAAGCTGCTGCTGCCCATTGCTCCTCTGGTTGCAAGTCTCTTGGGTCCCTTAGCGTTTAGGAGATGTGTGTCCCGAAGGAAGAAGAGGGAAAAGGAAAAGGTGCAGGTGTGCTCCTGGGAGGGAGAGCCTGTGCTGGGTCCTCTGTTTTGAGGATTTTTAAAGGCTGGGAATTTAGGGGCGGTCTTAGGGGAGGGTTTCAATAGAATATTCATCTGCTTTTCTAGGCGAACCTTTTCAGGATCATGGTTTCTACTGATTGGCCATTAGTCACAGCAGCTGGTCTGGGGTCACCCACCTGGTTTTGCTGCTTTCCTGGGCCTGGCTGAAATACAACTGAGGCCTAGATGTTACCTCTATCGAGATGACCTTCTGTAACTAGCTGTAAATTACTCGGCCAGTTGGTTCAGCTATCTGTCTCCGTTTCCTCATTCCACTTGTCAAGGAATTTTCCTAGCTTCTTATTGCCCTGCCTCACCCCCAGTAACACCCACTCCTCTGTGCCTCCATGTGCAGACTTGTAAGCAGCTCCCCGTCCCCTGGGCTGCGGCTGGGCTGCCTTTCCTTCTGGACCAGGCTGTGGGCTCCCGAGGCTGTAGCACCCAGTGCGGGGCTGGAAGCCATTTGCTGGTAACCTGGTGGCTGCAGGAAGGCTCACCTGGCCTGGAGACCTAGTTTCCATCTCAGCAGTGGGGGTAGGGGGAGGTTAATATTGAAAATTGACACATCTGATCACATCACTTCTTTTCCCCAAACTCTCCAAAAGGCCCCGTTGCACTGAGGAAAACCGGGTCCTCGGAATCACGGCCCATTATCCTCTCACCTCACCGTCTTTTTCATTCTGCTCCAGCACCCCATCCCCAAAGCTGCCCTCGCTGGGGCTCCCCTGCCTCCGTGCGGAATGTTCCTCCCCCGCCCCCTTTCACTCCAGGCCTCCTCCTTTGCTTGAATGCCTGTCCACAGGTTTAAAACTGTTCGCCCATGGATCTTGCTACCACCTGATAACTCTCCCATCTTATTTGTTTAGTGTCGGTCTCTCCCCACCACCTTATCGCCTCCTAGACTAGGGCCGGGATTTCATCCGCTTTGTTTCCCCAGCCACTGCAACCGGCCTGCGGCACAGGAGGAGCTCAGGAAACGTGCTAACCGACCGCTAAACAAACGAGCGACTGAGGCAGCTGGCGCGCTGGGGAGCTGGGTTTATCCACCAAGGCCACGCCCCCGGCTCCGCGGAGGGGAGGGCGGGGCGCACAGGGGCGTGTCCGGGGGTGTGGCTGGGGCCCGGCAGGCCACGCCCCGGGCTCGCGGAACCCAGGCGCGCGGGCCGGCGCCGCCCGGAGGACTTAGGGGAGGGCGCCCCTGTCACCGGAAGCCGCGCCGGGATCGCGGGGCGCCGGGCTGGAGGGCCCCGGAGGTGCCATGGAGCCGCCCGAGCCGGACACCGCCTCCGAGGACGCCATGGACTCGTTCCTGGAGAAGTTCCAGAGCCAGCCTTACCGCGGCCGCTTCCGCGAGGACCGGTGGGAAGAGGTAGGCGGCCGTGGGCTCCGCGCACGTGTGGGCCGTGGTGCGGGCTCCCGCCTCCTCAGCCCCCGGGCCCTGTTGCTGCCGGCGGCGGGTGGTTGCTACTCTGTGTTGAAAGTCGGCCTCGGGGGCCCGAGGGCCTCCTTAACCTGCCAGGACATCCAGGAGCCCAGGCCCCGGAGTCGGACAGCCTGTGGCGCTGGTCCCGGGCCAGTTATTTACCTTCTGGGAGCCGCCTCCCGGGTTTAAAAGGCGGGACCGGGGCGCCGGCCGCCCTGGGCTCGTGCGAAGATGGGGTGCGCGGCGGGGCAGTGCGGACACCGAGCGCCCAGGGCGTGCCGGTCACTGCCGCCCTGGTCAGGACGTGCTGACTGCAGAGTCTTCAGAGATCACGATTCTGCACGCGTTTTACGGGTGGAAGCCGAGGCCGGGTGGGCAGCCATACCGCCAGTCGGGATGCTTTGCAAAGCATGATAAGAAAGGAAGCTTGGA
>NW_005875323.1:0-12481 GCF_000147115.1 Myotis lucifugus | reverse complement strand
GGGAACATGGGAGACCTGCTTGTCAAAAAAAATGTTGACATTTTCTAATTGCTGTGCTGGGGCTTCTTTAAAACTTTATACTATATTAGTCAGCACTCAGCCAGCTTCAAATGCATGTATGTTATTACCTGTGAAGGTCACAATAAGGCTGATTTAAAAATTCTAGGACGATGCATATTGGTGGAAACTGTGGGCGGAGGAATTGATGGAAAAGCGTTGGTAACGGGACGCCTTCTGCTCCGGGTTTGAAAAGCTGTGAATCGACGTTTTCTAACATCACTTTTACATTTCAGTGGTGAGTTGGGAGCTGTGCCCTGTGGTCGGGTCCTGCCGGTTGGAAATCCCCAGTCGCTGCCCAGTGACCCCCACGAGGAGTTTCTAGGAGCTTCCATCCGTCCCAGGAACAGAAGCTCCTGCCGCAGGCAGAGCTCCCAGGACACAGCGGTGTCGGCCCCAGGCTTGTCTCTGGGCGGCACAGCCACAGTCGCTGCCTCTGGCGTCCAGCATCACCAGACACTTAGCATATTAGGCTTTTATTATATAGGATATTTTCATTGATTTCAAAGAGGAAGCGAGAGACAGAGGGAGAATCATTGATTGGCTGCCTCACTGGGGATTGAGCCCAGGCATGCACCATGACTGGGAATTGAATCTGGGACCTTTCCGTCTGCAGGCGGTCGCTCTATCCACTGAGCCAAGCCAGCCAGGGCTCAGGGCGTATGTAAGGGGATGGGCTCCTCCACCAGGCAGGCCCCCAGGTTGTCGGATGGGCATGGCCTGCCCACCTGGAGGCCGGTTTGCCCAGGCGGTGGACAGTTTGCAGAGCTGGCGGGGGCCTGGCTGATTCTGTGTGGTGTGATTGTGAACATGTGTGTGTGAGCTGTGTGTGTGTGTCTGTGTGTTTCCCAGGAGTTATTCTTCGTTACCATCACACAGCTGCTTCTGAAATCGAACCCATGACAATCGCAGGCTTTCTTGAAATGAACTCCGACAGCGCACACCCCAGCATCCCCTGGGGCTGTGTTCCCCTCTCCTCCCGGCCCCTCGTGCTCAGCAGCTAGAGAGACAGAGGCGCTGGCGTCAATGGCCCCGGCTCTGGGGTCCTGATGTGGAGCCGCCAATGGGTGGGCCAGGCAAGTCTGATGCTCTGAAGCTCTGACTGCAGGAGTCACTCAGCTGTGGGGTCGGCGTTCACCGTGGGAGCGTCGAGCGCCCTGGAGGCCCGGCCGCACTCCCTGCACTTGGCATGGAGCAGGGAGACCGTGACGTTGAGGGGGTCCCAGGAGACCAGCCACGTGCTGGACGCCAGCAGGTGTGGTGAGCGCCGTGCAAGACGTTCCCGCGGCCTCACACGCGCGGTGCGCCCCGGGGAGAGGACTCGGAGCCGTGCAGGATGGAGGGTTGCGAACTATGGGCGTTCACTCCATAAGGTTCCAATGGAGAGGCTGGCTGGCACCTCCGTGGCCTTCAGAAGTGCTGAGTCCCAACTCACCGCTAAGCTTTCTGAGCTGCCAGGCTTGTCCGGGAGACAAGAGCCAAGGCTGCTACCTTCGCTGCAGGACGGCCCATCCGGCCCACGTGGACACTTCAGAGACCAGACTGTATCTCTGGACCTTCTCTTCCCCCAGCCCCCGGGTGCCCCCCTACACACCGCTCTTCTTTATCTGACATGTTCATAGGGAGGGGAGGGGAGGATTGTAATTCCCTGAGCTTGTTTCTCCCAAATTTTGTAGGAAAGCTTGCTGGGGTCCAATCCCAGCAGGTCCAGGGGTCCCCAAAGGTGTGGACGGAGTTGGCGAAGAAGGAACGACACGAAGACAGCCTTCAGTTGATCAGCAGCCCAGTCAGGACCTATAGCCAGGATCTCCAGCCAAAGTTCTGGTCGGAGCTCTGGTTAGGAACTGATGAGGTTCTGATGTTTACACTTGGAGTGCGGGTGAATTTCCTGCCAAAATATAAGATGGCTCTGTCTTTTGGTTTTGTTCCATCCACCAAAAGGGTGGATTACAAACAAATATTTGGTAATACGCAGTTACAATCGGCCCGAGTTTACTCGTTTCCCGCACTCCACCGCAAATCTATATGAACCGAGTTAAAGACGGCTCCCGCGGAGTACGCGCAATTCCCGCGAGCCGACTTAACTCGTTTCCCGCACTCCAAGTGTTTATTGTCTTGTTACATCCGTATTTATACCAGCCAATTTTAATCCTGTCAATTTCTATTACAAAGGTTAGGGCGTTTCTTATCTCCATTCCAGGGAGTAAAGATTATGTAGCTTAACTACCCGCCTGGCACTTAATTAAGGGGTTGTATCCCCTCCCTAACCTCAGGGAAAGATCCCCACCTGGGGAAACAACCTTTCTCGGAGAGGTGACCTTGGCTAAAACACATAGCGCTAAGGGGAGCAAACATATTAAGAACAGTATGCTATATACGCCAGGTGCCTTGAAACATATGCTGTGCAGATGTTTCTTCCCTGCAGCGACTGTGTCAAGCAGCAAGGATGGACTGGCTCCCAGCAAAAGCTGTACCCAGATGTTCTGCTGGTTGCAGCGTCTGGCCCAGGCCCAGGCTGTGCATTCTCCAGATTGAGAGCACGCACTGATGTAGTATTTGGACTCAATCAGAAAACTGACGTGGGAAACACACGTATGAGAATTGTCAAGGCGACCCCAGTAGCAATTCATGATTAAACGTGGATCTGCGTGGACGAACGTGCAGAAACTGTGCCTGACCTTCATACAGGCATGGCATGGCCTGACATTTCAGAAGGAAGTGTGTGTGTGTGTGTGTGTGTGTGTGTGTGTGTATTTAAAATATATTTGTATTCATTTCGGAGAGAGGCAGGGGAGAGAGACATGGAAACATCAATGATGAGAGAGAATCCTTGATCGGCTGCCTCCTGTACATCCCCACTGGGGATCAAGCCCACAACCCGGGCATGTGCCCTGACTGGGAATCTAACCGTGACCTCCTGGTTCATAGGTCGATGCTCAACCACTGAGCCACACCAATCAGGCAAATCTTTGTCTTTATACGTTTTTCATGAAATACTGGTAGAGCATTTTTTCCATGTGGTAAAGGGAAAAACAACCAAGAGGGAGAAATTGCGAGTGTGGTGAACTATAAGAAAAGAAAAACAACAAATAAGACACATCATCTCTCCCTCATAATAAATGCAACAGTGAACAGGGAGACAGTAGAAAAAGTGTAATCTAATTGGGCACATTGATGTCATGTTTTTCAATGAAAGAATAGAACAACCACTTGCTACTTTTACATGAAAATGAATAATTCAATGATATACAAGTAAAAAGACGTGAGAGAAAAGTTTAAAATGCAAATATATAAATATGGACCTTGATTGAAAAATAGATAAAATGCAGATTTTCTTAGAAAAATAGAAATTAGAAATATTAGAGAAAACTAAATAAATGGACCAATATCCTTAGAAAAAACTAGAAAACATAATTATGGAATTAGTCCACAAACATGCATAAAATACAGGTAGTTTTACAGAGAACACTGAGACGTCAGAAACATGGAGAGGAAGATGAAGAGTAGACCCATTCTGCACAGGAAGGTGCTGCCAAGTACGGCTTGGACATGAACAACTCATGTTACAATGGGCATCAGTCATGAGGCCCGTGGGGAGGCCGAGGTTTTTGTCCCACTTCCCCATCTGTGTGTGTCACTGTGGGAATCAGTATTTTCTCCAACCTGACAGTAATAGTCAGCCTCGTCCTCAGGCTGCAGCCCCGAGATGAGCAGGAGCCCCGCATTGGCCGAGGCGTCTTTGGATCCAGAGAAGCGGCTGGGGACCCCGGAGCCCTGTTTCTTACTTGAGTCTGAATGATAGCCCAGGAGGTACCGGGGACGGCTCCCTGGATTCTGCTGGTACCAGTTTATCCAGAAAGCACTGAGAGGATAGGAAGCACCACTCAGGGTGCAGGTGAGTCTGGCTGTGGCTCCCGGAGATGCAGAGAGGGAGGGCGGCTGAGTCAGCACAGGCTGGGAGAGGGACCCTGCAGACACAGACACTTGTCAGTGATGGGCAGGGACCAGGGGACCTTTCCCAGGAGCCTGAGCAGGAAGGGAAGAAGCCTGGTCCCAGGCCTGTCCCTACCTGTGCAGTGAGAGAGGAGCGCGAGGAGCAGAGGAGTCCAGGCCATGGTGCTCACAGACCTGAGCCCACAGTGGGGCTGGGCTGCCCAGGCCTCCTTTTCTCCCCCACCCTCTGCCAGAGGAGGGGCTGCCATGCAAATGGGAGCCCCTCCAGGGACTGCCCAGCCCCTACCTGGGCCCTGGGGCTGGAGCTCAGCTCACACCCCAGACTGAGGGGCATGGAGGTGGGCTCACCCCTTGGGTGGCCCTGGGAGGAAGCACCTGCTGAGACCACAAAAGGGTCCCTGCTCAGGGGGCGCTGCTAGGCCTGAGAGGACACAGCTGCTGAGTCCCCTGTAGGCAGCACAGGGCTCAACCTCTGAGTGAATGGTCCTCCCTAAGCTGCAGTGTGAGGCCCACAGAGCTGTCCCCCAGCGCCCCCTGCTGGTCACAGGTCACACCGCTTCAGGTCACTCTGTGCACATGTGTGAGGGCTCCTTCCCAGCTGCTGTCACCCTGACACACTGCAGTGATGACTGTGGTGCTTCAGTCCCGGGTCCTCTTGTGGGAAAGGAGCAAAGTGCACGTAAATAACATAGTAATTGGGTCTCACTCTCCATGAGGCTGTTGCAAAGCTAATGCACAGTGAGCTTCTCCCCCAGCAGCACAGGGAAGGGGCGGTGGGGCCGGTGTGAAGGGCTCACAGGGGCTGCTCACCACGTGAGGAGCCGGGTCCTGTGGCGGGAGAGGCGTCTGTCCCCTTTCATTCTGCGGGGACACGACCCTCGGCTGCGGGGCCTTCGGGCCTCAGGAAGCACAGGGCAGGGTGAGCACCAGCCCCCCTGTTTCTGCGCTGACAGCACAGCCTGCCCCCAGCTCCCTGCGGCCCTAGCTCCTCCCTGGGGGTGGCCAGGAGAGTGGGTACATTTACAGAAAAAGGGCTACTGCATGGGCTTCGCTAATCTGAGCTCAATGTGTGTGTGGGGACTTGGTCCTGACGTTCTTAGAAAAGAGTGTTCTCAGGAACAAGACAATAGCTGGTTGCACCCCAAAGGGGGCAGGTAGGGCCTCGGGACGTGGGAGGAGGAGACAATTACATTAGTAGCTCCCCGTGTGCAAACAGGCAAAGGAGATCGGGCTCATCCGCTTTGGAAAAATCAGTAATTGTCGTTTCACATAGAAGAGACTGGCTGAGGCTGTGAGGAGTGGACAACCTCAGGTGGGAGGTGAGAGAGGGAACAGGACTCTGAAGGGAGTCGATGCTGATTAACTCCTGTGACTCACCCTCCCTAGAGACGGAGGCCTGGGGGACGGAACTGCAGCAGGAACTTGTCCCTTTTCCCTGAAACCCTCCCGTGAGGATGGAGTGAAGAGCTGAGGAGCCCGAGGGAGAGGAGGGGGTGAGGGAGGCAGCAGCAGAGGAGGGAAGAGGGGGAGGGAGGGTGTCACTGAGAGTCTGTGCTGGTTGTGACCAACCTTCTGTGGGTTTGATCAGAGAAGGAGAAGGTTGTGTCCATGACCAGGGTGGACACTAACATATCAGACATGATGGGTCAGTGGTGACACAGGGTTCACACACATGACATTAACCTGTGGGGAGCATGGCTGTCTGGGTGACCATGTGCAGTTACAGACACAGGATGTGAGCTGATAGGAAACATACGCTGGTCTTGGCTCCTGGCCTCAGAACAGGCTCCTGAACCCTTGTCACTCCCTGGGGGACGGCGGGCCTTTTGCTGATGAGGGGACGCTGGGTGGGCTCCTGGGATTGACACCCTAAGTGCAGGCAGCCCTCACCTCTGGACCCAGGGGTTCTGGTCTCACTTCCTCATCATCTGAGACACTGTGTGCAATGGTAGCTGTTCCCACTGCCATGGTCTGTAGCACAGTAATAGTCAGCCTCGTCCTCAGATTTCAAACCGGAGATGAGCAGGAGTCCCGAATTGGCCGATGTGTCTTTGGATCCAGAGAATCGGCTGGGGACCCCGGAGCCCTGTTCCTTAATTGAGTCTGAGTAGTAGGACAGGAGAAACCGGAAAGGGCTCCCTGGCTTCTGCTGGTACCAGGATATGTAGTAGTCACCAACATTGGAGCCACGGCTCAGGGTGCAGGTGAGTCTGGCCTTGGCTCCCGGAGATGCAGAGAGGGAGGGCGGCTGAGTCAGCACAGGCTGGGAGAGGGACCCTGCAGACACAGACACTTGTCAGTGATGGGCAGGGACCAGGGGACGTTTCCCAGGAGCCTGAGCAGAAAGGGAAGAAGCCTGGTCCCAGGCCTGTCCCTACCTGTGCAGTGAGAGAGGAGCACGAGGAGCAGAGGAGTCCAGGCCATGGTGATCACAGCCCTGAGCCCACAGTGGGGCTGGGCTGCCCAGGCTCCTTTTCTCCCCCACCCTCTGCCAGGGGAGGGGCTGCCATGCAAATGGGAGCCCCTCCAGGGACTGCCCAGCCCCTCCCTGGGCCCTGGGGCTGGAGCTCAGCTCACACCCCAGACTGAGGGGCATAGAGGTGGGCTCACCCCTTGGGGAGCCCTGGGAGGAAGCACCTGCTGGGACCACACATGGGTCCCTGCTCAGAGGACACGGCTGCTGCTTCCCCTTCAGGGAGCACAGAGCATGGCCATGGGGCTCCTGTCAGTAAATGGTCCTCACTGAGCAGCTTGCATGAACCTCAGGGCAGTCCCACAGTGCCACCTGCTGGTCACATGTGCAAAAATAAAAACAGGAAACCGCTAAGATTTATAACCTTAATTTAAACACTAGAGTCCCTGTGCACAACATTCATGCACCAGTAGGGTCCCTAGGGGTGGCCGGTGATCACACCAATCAGGTTCCCCACCTCCCCACGTCCTCCTTCCCTCACTCCCTCAGCGCCCCACCACTGCTCCACGGCCATGTTCCACATCGCCCCCTGTTGGTCAGTACATGTCATAGGGAGCCATTGAACTGCCAGTTTCCGGGTCGAACTCCCGAGGGGACACTTTGCATAGTAGCCTTTTATGCAGAAGGTAGATAACATGCTTACTTTCCTCTGAAGACACAAGTGAGGCTGCAACTATGATGGAATAAGTGAGAGACCAATGTTCTTATAAAACAGAAAATGCTGAGGGACGACTTCACAGAACGGGAAAGGCACAGTTTCACAGGCCCTCTCACAGGTCAGCAGATCAAATGGTTCCAATTCATTTTCATCCAAATTTCTCTAAAACATTTAACAAGATGTAACCTGTCCTTGTTGGTTTTAGTCGTTATCACGACGACAAATGCTCCTGGAAATGATAGAAAACCAAAAATGACAGGACAGTCATGCTAGATGTGGACACAGATGTCCTAAGTAACCTGTCAGTACAGAGGTTCCAGGTCCGGATGAGCTGATGGGCAATGACCAAGGAACCAGCAGCCGGCACAAGAATTTTTTTTTTTTTTTGATTTTTTACAGAGAGGACGGGTGAGGATAGAGAGTTAGAAACATCGGTGAGAGAGAAACATCGATCAACTGCCTCCTGAACAACCCCCACTGGGGATGTGCCCGAAACCAAAGTACATGCCCTTGACTGTAATCGAACCTGGGACCCTTGAGTCCACAGGCTGATGCTCTATCCCCTGAGCCAAACCGGTTAGGGATGGCACAAGAGTTTAACTAGATTCCCAGGTGATTCTAATGTGCAGATAAGGTTGAGAACCACTGCTCTCGGGGGTTAATAAAGCTGCTATAGACTTCCTCCTGCTGGTTTGTGGGAAACAGAAGATTCAGATTTATTTTAATTTATTTTTAATGGAGATGTAATTAACATTAATTAGTGTCAGGTGTACGACATAAAGACTCTGTGAGGTGTAAACTGCAGAACCATCCCAGAATACGTCTCCTTGACCTCAGCCATCAGACGTGGCTACAAGTTTTGCTATTTCTTGTGCTGAGGACACTGAAGATCCACTCTCTCAGCTGCTTTCACAGACACAATGTGACAGCGCCCCCTGCCGGGTCCCCATGCTGTCCACAATCCCAGAGCCAGGTAGTCACAGCCAGAAGTGTCTCCTCCTGGACCAATTGTCTGGAGTTAAGTCAAATTATTATCCCTTTCCTTCACCACAGAATCTGCTATCGTGACAGCTGTGAATTGCCGATTTTTGTGCTTAAAATCACAGAGGAAATGGAAACCAGTCGCACAGCTTAAAGGGACTAAATCCTGATGGGATGGAACAGGGCCAGGGGTCCTTCCAGCTCAGCACACAGTGCTGAGCCCCAGGCAGGGGCGGGCACAACCAGCTGTCACTCATCTCAGCCTCACAGGCCCAGTGAATGCAGCCCAGGGGGAGGGAACAGGCACCTCGGGTGTGAGAGGCCTTCCCTTCCTCCAGGACCCTGAGCCTGGGAAAGCGCTGCTCTGAGTGACATGGAGGCCGGAGGGGAGGGAGGACCCTTCACCCCCAGGCAGGGTCCCCGGATGAAGCTGGGCCCAGGGCGTCAGCAAGGAAATAAGCAGAAGCCGCAGGTCACAAGCTGAGCTGAGCAGGCAGCTGCTGGAGAGCTCACCCCCTCGCAGACCAGAGGGGTTTTTGTCTCACTTCCCCACAGGCCTGCAGCACTGTGGGAGCACTGAGACTATTGTCCCATGACTCGCAGTAATAGTCGGCCTCGTCCTCAGCCTGCAGCCCCGTGATGGTCAGGGAGGCCGAGTTGCCAGACCTGGAGCCAGAGAATCGATCAGGGACCCCTGAGGGTCGTTTGCTACTCTCATAGATGAGGAGTTTGGGGGCCTTTCCTGGGAGCTGCTGGAGCCAGGACCCATAGTCACCACGCCCAACGTTGGAGCTGCTTCCAGTGCAGGAGATGGTGACCCTCTGGCCCAGGGACCCCGACACTGAGGATGGCTGAGTCAGCACAGACTGGGCCCAGGATCCTGAAGAGGGGGAGACACGGAGATGGTGAGTCTGGGTGTAGAGACAAGAGGAGGAAGCAGGGCCCATGTGTCTTCCCAAGGCCCCTTCCCCGTCCCCTTATCCAGTCACCTGTGCAGTGAGCCAGGAGGGTGAGGAGGAGAGGGGCCCAGGCCATGGTGGAGGTCATCCCTGAGTCCTGCCTCCTGAGGCCCCACAGCTGAAGCAGAGCTCCCCACACCTCTCCCTTCCCCTCTTCATAGTCTGTGGGAGGGAGGGTCCTGTTATGCAAATGAGACCCCATCTATCTGATCCCTCCCTGGGCCCTGGGCAGGGCCCTCTGCCTGAGGATGGCCATTGGTGTGGGTGGGGGAGGGGCTGTGTGGGGCCCAGGTTTGCGGAGGTCACAGCTGACAGCCCTGAGCAGAGGGTCCTGGGCTTTGTCAGGGGCTGGTCCCAGCTCTGAGCACCCAGATCCTCAGGAGCAAACCCCCAGCGCCCTCTAGTGTCCAGGCTCAGACACACCATTGAGTGACATGGGGACCAGAACCCATGAGAGGCCACCTCTGCCTTCCCACTGCTCTGCCCACTGCCCCTGCCCTAGGGCCAGGCCAGGGTCGCCTCTATGGCCTCCCCTCACCTCGGGGCACCTTCAGTCTCTACTCGGCGTCCTCAGGGGGAGTCTGACCACAGCTCCCGGGGCTGGTCCGTGGTCAGGACTCAAGTGGCGGCTCCTGCACCAGCTCTTAGACCAGGGTCAGGGCTCAGGTCAGGGCCAGAGCAGGCACAGCCCCGTGGGGGTGCGTCCCCTTCTGTGAGGGACTCGGTTCTGTCTTGTGTGGGATTCACTCCTGGTGGCGGGAGGCCTCCTTCCCGTGGACCCAGGGCCCCGAGGAGAAAGGGGCCCTTCCCCAGGGCTGGGCAGGGGGGGAGGAAGCCCTCGTGGGCTGTCCTCGTTCGGGGTCAGGGGTCACTGTTATTTTCTGTCCATATTTCCTCCTCCTGACACCATTGTTCTCCATGAGCCGTGGGCTGTGGTCACTCCTGGGATCTGTTCTCAACGCACAGTCAGACGTTGGCATTTATCTGAGAGGAAAAGGGAAACATGGGGGACCTGCTTGTCAAAAAAATGTTGACGTTTTCTAATTGCTGTGCTGGGGCTTCTTTAAAACTTTACACTATATTAGTCAGCACTCAGCCAGCTTCACATGTATGTATGTTATTACCTGTGAAAGTCAGAATAAGGCTGATTTAAATATTCTAGGATGATGCATATTGGTGGAAACTGTGGGCGGAGGAATTGATGGAAAAGCGTTGGTAACGGAACGCCTTCTGCTCCGGGTTGAAAGGTGTGAATAGACGTTTTCTAACATCACTTTACATTTCAGTGGTGAGTTGGGAGCTGTGCCCTGTGGTCGGGTCCTTATGGTTGGAAATCCCCAGTCGCTGCCCAGTGACCCCCACGAGGAGTTTCTAGGAGCTTCCATCCGTCCCAGGAACAGAAACTCCTGCCGCAGGCAGAGCTCCCAGGACACAGCGGTGTCAGGCTTGTCTCTGGGCGGCACAGCCACAGTCACTGCCCCTGGCGTCCAGCATCACCAGACACTTAGCATATTAGGCTTCTATTATATAGGATATTTTCATTGATTTCATGGAAGAAGCGAGAGACAGAGAGAGAATCATTGATTGGCTGCCTCACTGGGGATTGAGCCCAGGCATGCACCATGACTGCGAATCGAATCTGGGACTTTTCAGTCTGCAGGCGGTCACTCTATCCACTGAGCCAAGCCAGCCAGGGCTCAGGGCATATGTAGGGGGATGGGCTCCTCCACCAGGCAGGCCCCCAGGTTGTCGGATGGGCGAGGCCTGCCCTCCTGGAGGCTGGGTTGCCCAGGCGGTGGACAGTTTGCAGAGCTGGCGGGGGCCTTGCTGATTCTGTGTGGTGTGATTGTGAACGTGTGTGTGTGAGTTGTGTGTGTGTGTGTGTTTCCCCAGGAGTTATTCTTCGTTAACATCACACAGCTGCTTCTGAAATCGAACCCATGACAATCGCAGGCTTTCTTGAAATGAACTCCGACAGCGCACACCCCAGCATCCCCTGGGGCTGTGTTCCCCGCCCCTCCCGCTCAGCAGCTGGAGAGACAGAGGCGCTGGCGTCAATGGCCCCGGCTCTGGGGTCCTGATGTGGAGCCGCCAATGGGTGGGCCAGGCAAGTCTGATGCTCTGAACCTCTGACTGCAGGAGCCACTCAGCTGTGGGATCGGCGTTCACCGTGGGAGCGTCGAGCACCCTGGAGGCCCGGCCGCACTCCCTGCACTTGGCATGGAGCAGGAAGACCGTGACCTTGAGGGGGTCCCAGGAGACCAGCCACGTGCTGGACGCCAGCAGGTGTGGTGAGCGCCGTGCAAGACGTTCCCGCGGCCTCGCACGCGCGGTGCGCCCCGGGGAGAGGACTCGGAGCCGTGGAGGATGGAGGGTTGCGAACTACAGGCGTTCACTCCATCAGGTTCCAATGGAGAGGCTGGCTGGCACCTCCGCGGCCTTCAGAAGTGCTGAGTCCCAACTCACCGCTGAGCTTTCCGAGCTGCCAGGCTTGTCGGGAGACAAGAGCCGAGGCTGCTACCCTCGCTGCAGGTCGGCCCATCCGGCCCACGTGGACACTTCAGAGACCAGACTGTATATCTGGACCTTCTCTTCCCCCAGCCCCCGGCGCCCCCCTACACACCGCTCTTCTTTATCTGACATGTTCATAGGGAGGGGAGGGGAGGATTGTAATTCCCTGAGCTTGTTTCTCCCAAATTTTGTAGGAAAGTTGTACCCGGATGTTCTGTTGGTTGCAGCGTCTGGCCCGGGCCCGGGCTGTGCATTCTCCAGTTTGAGAGCACGCACTGATGTAGCATTTGGACTCAATCAGAAAACTGACGTGGGAAACACACGTATGAGAATTGTCAAGGCGACCCCAGTAGCAATTCATGATTAAACGTGGATCTGCGTGGACCAACGTGCAGAAACTGTGCCTGACCTTCATACAGGCATGGCATGGCCTGACATTTCAGAAGGAAGCGTGTGTGTGTGTATGTGTGTATGTGTGTGTGTGTGTATATAAAACATTTGTATTGATTTCGAAGAGAGGGAGAGGGAGAGAGACATGGAAACATCAATGATGAGAGAGAATCCTTGATCGGCTGCCTCCTGTACATCCCCACTGGGGATCAAGCCCACAACCCGGGCATGTGCCCTGACTGGGAATCTAACCGTGACCTCCTTGTTCCTAGGTCGATGCTAAACCACTGAGCCACACCAATCAGGCGAATGTTTGTCTTTATACTTTTTTAATGAAATACTGGTAGAGCATTTTTTTCATGTGGTAAAGGGAAAAACAACCAAGAGGGAAAATTGCGAGTTTGGTGAACTATAAGAAGAGAAAACCGACAAATATACCGCATCATCTCTCCCTCATAATAAATGTAACAGTGACGAGGGAGACAGTAGAAAAACTGT
>NW_005875322.1:6826-12583 GCF_000147115.1 Myotis lucifugus | reverse complement strand
GCTCTTGCTTCCAGGCACATCTTCTGGTTGGCTTAAATACATTTTATAAAAATTCAAAAAAAAAAAAAGAGGCAATTTCAAAGGACAGGTCAGCTCAGTCCCCCTGAAGCCACCTGGAGGGGCTACCTCTCCCAGGACCATATCACAGCTGGTCTCCCCCTCAGGAAGCCCGGCCCCGGACTGGGACTCCTCCAGCACTCAGCACCCCGCAGGGCCGGGGTACAGACTTCTCCCCAGGCCCCCGCACCCGATGCTGTGTCTGAGGCCAGGCAGGGCCAGTGCCATAAGTGTATCGTTCAGTAACTATACAGACAGCAGAACCACAACTAGAAAAACAGACAAAATCATGAGAATAGCCCAGGTCCCAGAAGGAAATCCTAGCAAACGCTTCTTGGACCTGTGAGTTCATCACTGAGCAGTTCACAGGCTGTGCAGGACACTCCCTAACGGAGCGAGATCGTCCGCTCCCGCATTCCGGGTGGGATGAGGATGTCAGAGGAGAAAAGGGGAAACATGGAGAGCACTTCCTTCGGAGTTCAAATGTCACGGGCCACACTTCCTTGTTAAAACGCTGAGACGCACATGTCCCTCAGCTACACTGGTTCTGCTGTTAGCTCTTCCCACGATCGTGAATGTCCTTAATGGCATCTAGAGGAGCCAATTCTTCCCAGGTTTTCAATTTACTTCGCCCAGATCCATCAGAGGCGTCACTATCTATTGCAGCTATAACCTTAGGAAATGTATTTCTTTTTCTTTTTTTAAAAATATATTTTATTGATTTTTTACAGAGAGGAAGGGAGTAGGATAGAGAGTTAGAAACATCGATCAGCTGCCTCCTGCACACTCCCCACTGGGTATGTGTGCGGAACCAAGGTACACGCCCTTGGCCGGAATCGAACCCGGGACCCCTGAGTCCGCAGGCCGACTCTCTATCCACTGAGCCAAACTGGTCAGGGCAGGAAATGTATTTCTTAAATAATGACTTGAAAGTCAAAATTACTCCCTTGACCCATGTCAGTGCAACTGTAACTACCATTTACCAGCCAAAGCAACACAAAACAGATTTAAGCCTCTTCCATGTAAAAGCTCTTCGAATATTTCAATGACAAAAGAAGCAATGCCTACCTAGGTTTTCTATGTTCCAGGCACTGTCGTTCCTTCAGCCATAAGGATCCTGTTGCGATGAACCTCGTTATTAGTAACAGGAAGGGAGCAAAGGGAAGGCCGAATATGGGCATGTCACCGGGCAGCTGCCCCCGGAAGCTAAAGCTTCACACTCCCCAGCGAGCCACCAGCCTATTCCCCGCCGATCCTGGGGGAGGGGGCTCGAGAGGGGGGAGACGCATGCCCAGTGAAGTTGGGGTGACATCGGGAAGGTACTTGCCCTGTCAGTCACACCTGAGAACAGGTCATTGGCCAGAATGGGCGTGGCCACTGCAAGGGTACAAAATTTGGGATATTTCATTCCCTAAACAAAGGAGTTTGTTCTCTTGATGGCTCTTGGTGTGTTGCACTTGACTCCTGGTTTGAGGGGCTCTTTCTCCCCTGCCACCGGCCTGGCCAAAGCCATGTGAACTCGCACGCGAGACGGACTAATGGACCGTAAGTAGCCTGATGTGAACTGCACCCAGCTGCAACATCAACAGACGCTCTGCACGCTGGCTAACTTTCGCTTTCCTAAAACCCCAGCTCCACCTCTACGGCTGGACTGGGACTTTAGAAACACGGAGGTAATCCCATGCAAAGAAAAATCACTCCTCATCCCACACGAGTCTCAGACAATTCTTCCCCTCGAGGTATCACAAGGACCCCGCCCCCTCGCCCGGACCCAGTGGGGAAGAGGATAGATACCCTGTCCCCAATAACAATATGACCAACGCATTCTAGCTGAGCAGCAGCCTACGACAGTGAAAAGAACACAGGACTTTTAGTCAGAAACCTGGGCTCTGACCCAAGCTTGCCGTGGGTTAGCTCTGTATTCTTAACCTTGTTTCATTTACAAAATTAAGGAAAATAAGAGTTGTTCTAACTACCTCAAGATGTGTCGAGGGGACCACATTTAGTGGAAGGGACACATGAAATGTAGGCCTTTTCAACTCCGCTGCTATCGGTGCTCATTAGCTTCTACAGTTCTATTAACATAAACTTCATAAACCTTGGGAATTAAATTAGTTTTATAAATAAAGTTTGGAACCCATGGTGGGAGGAGAATCAGAAGCCAAGGCAGGCAGAGGTGACACAGAATGCAGTGCAGCTGGGTGGCAGCCTGGGTGGCAGCCTGGGTGGCAGCCTGGACGAAACAGGGGCCGCGTCCGAAACCTGACAAGCTCACCCGAGGCCTGCACGCAGCCTTACAAACGCCCAGACCTGAAGTAACCACTAGGATGGTCTGAAATTAAAACTTTCTAACAGCAGCTCAAGGCGGTAGTCATGTCCTAGGGCGGTATTCTTCTCTAACAAAGCTTAATCTTCAACTTTTCCCATCTAAGATAACACCCCTGATGACATACCTTTGAAACAGCAAAGTACTCTCTCCCTGTCCCCACCCCTCAAAGCACAACCTCAGAGCAGAGGCCGCACACCCCTCATAGCTATTATCATGCTGTTAACTATTCCAGGCTCACCTGTGAAAGAAGGATGTGCGGGTCTCCCAGAGATTTCCCGGCTTCATTTCCCCCTCCCGGCTCTGGAATATATCACCAATGGATTTCATGTAACCCCCTCCCTCTCCCCCTTTGATTCTGATGTGCAAAGTATGTGGTAAAACTGCCATTTTTAGGCGAACTTTCTCAATCAATTGAGATTTTGCCTCCTGACAACTGTCATCAATTTGACTCAAATAAACTCATAAAAATTTACAGGTTTGAATGTTTATGTTGACACATATTCTCCACTAGACCTTCAGAAATACTAGTTTAACATAAACTTGAAGGTTGCATTTTTTTTCCCATCTAGAAACAAGGAACATTAGGAACTAAAATGCCAAAAAAATATTTTGCAAAATTGCCGAAACCGGTTTGGCTCAGTGGATAGAGCGTCGGCCTGCGGACTGAAGGGTCCCAGGTTCGATTCCGGTCAAGGGCATGTACCTTGGTTGCGGGCACATCCCCAGTGCGAGGTGTGCAGGAGGCAGCTGGTCGATGTTTCTCTCTCATCGATGTTTCTAACTCTCTATCTCTCTCTCCCTTCCTCTCTGTAAAAAATCAATAAAATATATTTAAAAAAAAAAAAAAGTCATATAAAAAAAAAATATTTTGCAAAATAACATTTTACTCATTATAGTGAAATTCTGATTAATAAATGATTTGCATTCCATCATGATCCAGCTCTGTCCCAGACTGGAGGGTCTGACTAAGCAAGTCATTGACAAGTGTGCATTTCTAACTTCATTTCCAATTTTTTTTAAAAAACCAGTGTGGCGCAGTTGGTTGGAGTGTCCACCTATGCACAGAAAGGTCTTGAGTTCAATTTCTGGTCAGGGCACATACCCAGTTATGGGTTTCATCCCTGGCTAGGGAAGGTATGGGAGGCAACAGATTGATGTTTCTCTCTCCCTCTCTCTAAAACAATAAAGAAAAATAACCTTGGGTGAGGATTAAAAAAATATTTTTCCCCTTTAACTACTGTTTTCCCTAGGCTATATGCACAATAGACAAACTCGAAATCTAGTATCTTAATCTCAAAGATTTACTCAAACATGTAAATTAAAAAAAACCCACAACAACAAAAAAGCAAACTTAAGGTGAAAGGTATTCAAGGTGGAAAGGGAAGCTGGGAACAAAGGCGATGCCCACCCGTTTCTGGGTGACAGAGCAGACAGAGACCGTCTTCTTCGGGAAATAAGATTCTAATCAGACGCCAAGACACAATGAAACGGACTTTGCAAGCCGTATGCGTGGCTGGGAGGGGTCTCGAGGCTGGTGAAGTCAGTGCACCTGGAGTGAAAGCTCAAGGGCAGGGACTCGGTTCCACTTTCGCTGCAGCACTGATATGCCAGCGCTCACCGCGCCCAGCGCGTGCAACCACTTCACCTCGGGCCAGACACTCTGCTATGCACTGCGGTGCCACGGGCTAGAAGGAGCAGGAAAAAAACACAGGTGCCGCCCAGCCGGCGTGGCTCCGTGGTTGAGCTTCGACCTGTGAACCAGGAGGTCAGGGTTCCATTCCAGTCAGGGCACAGGCCCGGGTTGCGCACTCCATCCCCAGTGTGGGGCGTGCAGGAGGCAGCCAATCCACGATTCTCTCTCATCACTGATGTTTCTACCTTTCTCTCCCTTTCCCTTCCTCTCTGAAACCAATAAAAATATTTTTTAAAAATATTAGCAACTCAAGTTCCTTTCCATCTCCTCCCTCGACTCCCACCCTTGACAGGTGGGGAGATGAAGGTGCAGAGAGGAAGGCAGACTTGCCCAGAGCCGAAGAGCCCAGAGAATTCCTCTAAGCCTGCGGCCGCCCTGCTGTCCTTCCTCCACTGCGCTGGACAGTGTGCATGACACCGGGTACACGTGAGCCCCGCGATCTACATATATGCACGTGGCTCCACGCCAGCCCTTACATGGTCATTCATTCTGAACCCGGGCGATACCATCGCCTGAGTCGCCTGCGATATAAAATGGGCTGTGTCGCCGCGTCAGTTACAAGGAGAACCTCTGCTTCAGAAAAGAAACACCATCTCAGGATGACAGACTGCACTGCAGACACGCATCCTGCAAGTTCAAGTTCGAAACGGAACCGTCCCTACAAACTTCACCTCCACCGCAACAGCTGCCATTACCCTCCGCTCACTGAGCGGCACTGCACTTGATGGGCTCTCAGATCTCTAGCCAGTGGTTCTCAACCTTCTGGCCCTTTCAATACAGTTTCTCATGTTGTGACTCAACCATAAAATTATTTTCGTTGCTACTTCATAACTGTCATGTTGCTACTGTTATGAATCGTCATGTAAACATCTGATATGCAGGATGGTCTTAGGCGACCCCTGTGAAAGGGTCGTTCGACCCCCAAAGGGGTCACAACCCACAGGTTGAGAACCGCTAGTCTATAGAGTCTAGATTCTAGACCATCACCAAGGCGCAGAGAGAGAGCCCTTCTGGGGCACAGCGTTCACTTTCTCTCTGAAATTGTCAAAATTGTCAAAATCCCCTCCTGCCTGGACCACGCCCCGGGCAACTGAGCAACACTCTCCAGCTACCAAAGTTGCTGAGTCTTCAAGGCTGCCTGGTGCAGAGGCACCCAGAGGAGAAGAGACGCTATTTTAGAGAGAGAAAAGAAAAAAAGAAAAATTCTTGGGTCGGCCATTTCTCTACAGAATCAACTTCATCGCGACCCACACCCCACTTGCCCCGGCACCTCGCGCCCTCTGCGTTGCGGCGGCTGCCTGACCATGTCTATGTCTCGTGCAGATGTCTCCGAGCTCAGCCCTGATTTCATCTCAAGAGCATCCTCCCCGGGGCCGCGGAAAACCGGGCGGGTGGGCTCTGCAACGTTTCCTGGCGTTTCTGAATCGGCCCAAAACTCAGGACACAGGATGGGTGGTAGGAGGTAACGCTTTGACAACACCCTTCGCCCCGCGGCCACAGCAGGGCAGCGACGGGCGGGCATTCTTCCGGGGCTCAGCCCCCGAGGGCCTCTCCCTGACCTGGTCTTGAGCCCCCCAAGAAGGCGCGATCGTGTCTCAAGCCGGTGCAATGATTACCATTTTGCGGGAGAGGCAAAGGTTCCTCCGCCAAACCCGGGTATGCAATAGAGCCTGATGCC
>NW_005875322.1:0-6726 GCF_000147115.1 Myotis lucifugus | reverse complement strand
CACGTTTCCAAGCCTGTTAGTAGTCGGATCACCTTTGCTTCAAACCACAACTCCTGGAGGTTTTTCTTGGCTGAATACAGATGGTTCCGAATGGCCTTCAAAGCTCGCCTTCACTTGCGTGAGCAAGGAGTCCTTCAGTCAGCGGTGAGTCAATATGCATTTCTAAAGTGAGTTTCATATCAGAATGAGTCGGCTGAGCCTCGGGTGTGTGTAACTTGGCTGTACAGCTGGCAAGACAGAGCTGGGTTCTTTGTGTAATACACACAACACTCTTCCACTACGTCTTTTTTCCTCTCAGAGGGGGAGGGCGACTGTTTTCTATGCAGTCCCTGGCTACTTTTCTTCCAGAACCCAAACCAGAATCCCGGGACATATTAGTGCATGTTGCCATCCCCAGGCTTCAAAGCCAAAGCTGGCGTGTTATTTTCTCCCTAAGAAATAAACCCGTAATTTCTAATTAGAGTGCAAAAAGGTGGGGGAAGCGCCGGATAACACAAGCATGTAGTGTTATTAGGAATGCCTTCATGGCAAGGTTATGAGTCTGGCACGAGGTCGTGAAACGGCGCGGCAGGAACCCGATGAGTCCGGCGTCAGGGTAGCAGCCAACCATGCGGCACAGTGGACCCGACCCGCCCTGCCTCCCTCGCGGGCCCCGCCCTCGCCCCGCCCCCGGCCCGCCCTGCGCGACTGGCGCCGAATGTGCAGACGCTGGACAGGCCCCGCCCACATGCCGCCGCCGGCGCGCTGTCGCCCGAAGCCCCGCCCACTCTCACGTTTCTCCAGGTTCTGGGTCGCGCAGGCGCGCTAGCACCCGGCCGGCCACATAAAGGGCTGGGGCAGCGGGTGCGCGCGCATTGGGCCCCTTGGCACTCCGGGTCGGGGCTGGTGCTGGAGGCTTCGCTGGGCGCGGACTGGTGATAGGTGTAGCGCTCCCTTGTCCCAGAGGCTTAACTCAGCTCAGAGGTCCACCATCGCTTACTTACAGTGTGCCAAGGACTGTGCTAGGCATGAGCTAGAAAGGAGTGAAATAAACACACAAGCCCCGCCTTCCTGGCGCTCCCCATGCAGCAGGGAACACAGACAATTAAAAGTGAGCCACACAGTTGTTGTGCATCAACCTATGAATAGGAGATCACGGTTCGATTCCCGGTCAGGGCACATGACCAGGATGCAGGCTCCATCCCCAGTGTAGGGCATGCAGGAGGCAGCCGATCCATGCTTCTCATCATTGATGTTTCTATCTCTCGTTCCCTTTCTCTTCCTCTCTGAAATCAATAAAAATATATATATTTTTAAAACATTTTTAAAAAGTGAGCCACACACACAAAAAAACACGAAGCTAAATATCCTTTATCAAGTTAAAAATGTTCTGTTAGGTCGCAATTATCATACAGGTTTTTTTCCTTTGATAGTTCGAAAGACATTCGATTTTTATTACATCATCTCGGTTTCCTAGGAAAAAGACAACTTGCTTGGTCTCGATATATTTTTCATTGCTAGACCATTTATTAGAATATTAGCAAAAATTAGCACTTTTGCATATTTGTCCATAAGTGAGATTGTGTTATCTCTGGCATGCAAAATGAACACAATTTTGGTTGCTGTGTAGTATTCCACGGCATGAATTTACCACCTCATGGTTTACTGATGGGCATTTGGGTGGTCTGCAGTTGTAAGCTATTAGCGGAAGGAAAATGGCATTAAGCAGAAAAGACTCCCGGTGTCTCCAATGGGAAGCCCTGCCTCCTTGGGAAACGCCCTGCTGTTATCTGATTCTGATGCACTGGGGCCTCCAGGCCTTTCCTTGTCTTTGAGCTCTTTTACAACTCGGCAAATTGTAGAAAACTGATGTCAATGTTAATTATTCTTGTCTAGGGACATGCAAATAATTCTTATCTCGAGACAGCCCTCCCAACAGTGGGAAAGCCAGTTTTGCCGCCATTTGCAAGTTTATTTCAGATTTTTTGATCTTTAAATGTATCTGACTTTGGAATTCTCCTTTGAACTGATGATAACATCTGACTGGTTCCCTCATTAATGAAGGAGTTAAGTGAACTTTGTACTCGTCTCAAATAAACATGTACTGCCCTGGCTGGGTGGCTCAGCTGGTTTGAGTGTCACCCATTGACCAACAGAGTGCCAGTTCAATTACTGGTCAGGCACATGCCTGGGTTGTGGACTGGATCCCCAGTAGGGGCCGTGCAGGAGGCAGCCACCGATGCCACATTGATGTCTTTCTCTCTCTCCCTCTCCCTCACTCTAAAAATCAATTTTTAAAAATCTTAAAAAACACACACACAACCTGGCCAGTGTGCTCAGTGGTTAGAGTGTCGGCCCAAGGGTCACGTATTTGGTTCCCAGTCAAGGACACGTACCTGGGTTGCAGGTTGGATCCCTGGCCCCAGTCAGCTGAGAGGCAACCAATCGATGTGTCTCTCTCACATCGATATTTCTCTGTGTCTTTCCCTCTCTCTTCCACTCTCCCTAAAAAATCAATGGGAAAAAATATCCTCAGGTGAGGATTAAAAAAAAAAAAAAAAAGGCAGGCAATTGGAGCAACGACTGGCCTGGAGGCCATCTATCTTGGAGCCCAGCCTCCACCTCCATGACCTCCATCCCTGCTGGCCCTGCCATGCTGGGGTCTCATCACCATGGAGATGGGCCGAGCTCCACAGCCCTGAACCCCAGTGAGCTCAGCGACTCTGGTTTCCCACTGATCTGCTCAGCCCCATCCAGTCCTGCCGCCCCCACCTGGGCCCAGCTGCTCCGGTCCAACCACAGCTGGAGGAGCCCAGCAGGCGGGGGCTGCGCGCCAAGTTTTCACCGGAAAACTGTTCCCAGGGGTTATCAGGCCATCGGCTCCGAGTGCCAGGACATGGAGCTGGGATTCTTGACATGCCTTCCTCGGAGCCGGGGGAGCACTGGGCCCCAGGAAATGGGCGACCGTCAGACAACGGATGAAGTGTCTGCAGGCAGAGATGAGCTGCTTGCCTTCCACAACCACAGTGCGCAGGTCAGGAGGGACCCGGGGGCCTGGCGACCGCGGCGGAAGCCCGGCGGGTCCTCTGGATGCCCAGCGGGCCTGCAGGCGGCCCCGAAGAGGTACAGGAAGGGGACGACTCCGGACAAATTGTCCCCCCTCCCTCAGGCCTACAGAGATCAGACACCATCAGACCCTCTTATGTCAGATCTGGGGAAACTGAGGCTCATGAGAAGAGAGTGGTGAGCCAATGCTTCCCCTGTGCCAGCTTTGTGGGTCCCCAGCTGTGAGCTCAAACCCTGGCCCAGACAGCCACCCGCTGTGTGACCTGGAGTATATTTGCTCAGCCTCTGTGTGCCTCCAGTTCTTCTTTTTCTTCTTCTTCGTATTTTCTTCCTCTCATCCTCCTCCTCCTCCTCCTCCTCCTCCTCCTCCTCCTCCTCCTCCTTCTTCTTCTTCTCCTTCTTCTTCTTCTTCTTCTTCTTCCTCCTCCTCCTCCTCCTCCTCCTCCTCCTCCTCCTCCTCCTCCTCCTCCTCCACCTCCTCCTTCTTTTTTACAACTATGTCTTTTTTAAAAATTATATATTTTATTGATTTCAGAGAGGAAGGGAGAGGAAGAGACAGATGGAAACATCAAATGATGAGAATCATTGACTGACTGCCTCCTGCATGCCCCCTACTGGGGATCTAGCCCACAACCCAGGCCTGTGCCCTGACCGGGAATGGAACTGTGACCTCCTGGTTCATAGGTCGATGCTCAATCTCTGAGCCACGCTGGCTGGGCCAGTTCTGAACATCTTGAGAGCAGTGGCCATGCAGCACCAGGGCCAAAGGCTACCCACAGCACGTGCCTCCCAGCAAGGCACGCCAACCCTCCTGGCAGCCGACTGCCTGTCCCAGTTAGAATTGCTCCATGGTGGGTTGAGAAATCCTCAGGGCCCCGTGGCCTCGCCGCCCCACCTCGTTTGGGGATCAGTGTTGCCCAATCTCTCAGGCACCCGCTGCTCCTCACCCTCTCAGCCCAAGAAGCGCAGGCAGAAACCGCCAGCAGGGAGCTCAGAACTCTGGGGCGAGGGAGCCTCTCGACTGAGGAGCCCAGGGGGTGAGGAGAGGCTGCTCGGGGGGCTTTGGGCCCCCCAAAGTGACATGGCCTGGAGAGCCTCTTCAACAAAACCAGTAGCCTGGCCGGCGTGGCTCCGTGGTTGAGCATCGACCTAGGAACCAGGAGGTCAGGGTTCAATTCCCAGGCACCTGCCGGGGTTGTGGGCTCGATCCCCAGTGGGGGGCGTGCAGGAGGCAGCCCATCCACAATTCTCTCCCATCATGGATGTTTCTATCTCTCTCTCCCTCTCCCTTCCTCTCTGAAATCCATAAAAATAGATTAAAAAAATAAATTGTAGCTGAATTTCAACGAGCAGCTGCTGCTCTCTGGGTGGGTCTGGATTCCCCATGAAGCCATGCCATAGGTTCCACACGCCTGTCCGTCTACAGTCACTCAAGCTCTCGAGCCCCCGGGAGGCCCCGGGCCTGGGGTGGCCACCATTCAGATGCCTGCTCTTCTGTGTCCTCAGGCCCTGAGCCTGGTGAGGCCCGCGCCTCAGGCCTCCTCTCTGGCCGGAATCCCATCTGAACCGACGCCTCCCCGGGCGCGGGGCTCAAGTTTCCATGAAGTGACTGAGAACCGAAGGGGAGTTTGTGGTCAGGCCTGCCCGGGTCCACCCCCACGAGGGGACGGAAAAGTACTCGGTGTGCGGACTGAGCCCTCGCTGTCCTAGGAGCCCCGAGGGCCTGTCTCGAGACACTCAGCTCATCTCTCCAGGCAGCCTTGGTCCCCCAAAGCCCCTGGTTCCCTTTCTTTTCTTTCTTTTTTTAAAAATATATTTTATTGATTTTTTACAGAGAGGAAGGGAGAGGGATAGAGAGTTAGAAACATCGATGAGAGAGAAACATCGATCAGCTGCCTCCTGCACACCCCCCCACTGGGGACATGCCCGCAACCCAGGTACATGCCCTTGACTGGAATCGAACCTGGGACCGTTGAGTCCGCAGGCTGACGCTCTATCCACTGAGCCAAACCGGTCAGGGCCCTGGTTCCCTTTCTTTTCTTTTAAATATGCTTTTATGGATTTCGGAGAGGAAGGGAGAGGGAGAGAAACATCAGTGATGAGAGAGAATCATGGATCGGCTGCCTCCTGCACGCCCCACACTGGGGACCGAGCCCGCAACCCGGGCACGTGCCCTGACCGGAATGGAACCTGGGACCCTTCAGTCCTCAGGCCGAGGCTCTATCCATTGAGCCACACCGGCCAGGCCGCCCCTGGTTTCCTTTCCAATCTGGACACGTCTGGGAGACGCGACAGGGCCCTGTCCCCCGGAACATTTACGAGGGTGCCCGTTCGTCACCATGGCCCGGCTGGCCTTTTGGTGCTGGGGGAACTCGGGTGACGCAGGCTCTGCCTGGCAGCTGACCCATCGATCTCCCACTCCCGTCACACTGACCGAGCTCTCCCCCCACCCCCCCAGCCCCAGGTCTGACAGCTCCCCCCTCACCCAGGGGTGACCTCAGCCCCAATCCTGCCCCCTGACCCCTGGCAGCGGCACCGGCTCCGGGAGGCCTTCTGGCTTCGTCAAGAGTTGGGTGTGTCTGTCACCCCCTCATTTTTTCTGTTTCTCTTTCCAGAGCTATTTTTTTTAACAGCCCATCATTAGTCAGTGGAAACACTTCCTTTTAAGGAAATTGGAGCATTCTTTGGGGGGGGGGGGAGACGGGGGAGGGTATAAAGGTTGAGTTTTAAATATTTTACTTTTATTTTTTTAGAGAGGACGGGAGGAGAGAAACATCCATGAGAGAGAGAAACGTCGGTCGGTGGCCTCGTGTCTGCACCTGGACTAGGGGTCGAACCTGCGACCTGGGTGCGGGTCTGACTGGGAACTGAACTCCCGACCTTTCAGCGTGCAGGACGTGCACCAACCAACGGGGCCACACCGGCCAGGGCTCCTCTGACCTTTCTTTTTAGAGAGAGTGGAAGGGAGGGGGAGAGGCAGGGAGAAGCAGCATTGATGTGAGAGAGGCCACATCCACTGGTTGCCTCCCGCACGTACCCAACTGGGGCTGGGGATCGAGCCTGCCACTGAGGTCCACGCTCTAGACCAGAACCGAACCCGTGACCCTTCAGTCCTCGGGCTGATGCTCTAACCACTAAGTCAAACGGGCTGAGGCAGCGGTTCTCAACCTGTGGGTCGCGACCCCTTTGGCGGTCAAACGACCCTTTCACAGGGGTCGCCTAAGACCATCCTGCCTATCAGATATTTACATGACGATTCATAACAGTGGCAACATGACAGTTATGAAGTAGCAACGAAAATAATGTTATGGTTGGGGGTCACCGCAACATGAGGAACTGTATTTAAAGGGCCAGAAGGTTGAGAACCACTGGGCTGAGGCATCTTCTGGTATTTTTATACAAAACCCTGCCCTCCTTTTAGGCGCCCAGGGTGTGTGCCCGATGCCAGGAGGCCTCAGCCCATGTGCCGTGGTCTGCCTGAGTCTAGTCCAGCAGGAAGGGAGTGAGTTTGGGGGGGCATCAAGACCCCAAAATCCCAGCTTCTGCTCATGAACCTGCTCTGGGATGCTGAGTGTGTGTGTGTGTGTGGGGGGGGCAGGGGGGCCTTGTGTGCCTCAGTTTACCCATCTATCAAGTAAAGGCGTTGGACCGAGAGGCCTGTGGTGGCTCTTTGAAGCGTCA
>NW_005875321.1:0-12483 GCF_000147115.1 Myotis lucifugus | reverse complement strand
ACTGTAGCTTTTTAATATGTCTTGAAGTTGGGATTGCATTGAATCTATAAATCCATTTGAGACGAACTGACATCTTGACAATATCGAGTCTTCCTGTTCATGAACACTGAATATTTCCCCGTTTATATCTTTAATCTCATTCATCTGAATTTTGTAGTGTTCCTCATATAGATCTCATATATATTGTATTGGATTTATACCTACCTAAGTATTTTATTTCTAGATGGTGCTAATGTAAATAGTATTTTATTTTTAATTTCAAATTTCACTTGTTCATTGTTGGTACAGGTTATATTTTTGTTATTCAGTATCCTCATACTTGGATGCTCAGAAATATGTGAGCAAGCAGCACTGAATATGCCTGCAACTGTGTCGTGTGCCCAGTTGTAAGTGCACCATTAGGTGAGTGAAATCAGAATCGTTAGTCTGAACTTATGGTAGTTGCAATTAAAAGCTGCATGTTGCATCAAGACATATACCATGATATTTGTGATATTTCTTTCAAAATGCACACCTTCCATTTAATGAGAAAATATTGAACATGACGACCTTTACAATATATTGTTCTTGAAAAACATTCTCAACGGAAAAGCATTCTACAAAATAAGTGTCCTGTATCTTCAAAAGTCTTAAGGTTTTGAAAGACAAAGACAAACAAACTTTGAAATCCTTACTGATTAAAATGGAGATAACAATTACATGCAACATGTAGTCCTGCACTGAACTTGGGGCCACTTTTTTTTTTTTTTTTTTTTTACTATAAGGACTATTATTAAGAGAATTGGCAAAATGATGTCTGTAGTTACAAAATAGTATTATATTAGTCTTTTGATTGTGATACTTGTACTCTCTTGTTCTTAGGAAACACAAACACTGTTTACAAGTTACACTAATTCAGCAAAATTAATTCAGCAAAATTAATATATCTATTTAAAAAGTAAAAGAAAATTGCAGTAAAATGTTAACGATTGGGAAGTCTGGGTTCAGGTCCTATGAGACCTTATTCTTTAAACTTCTCTGAAATTATTTCAAAAATACAAAATTACCACAAAACAAGGGTACATTGACTCAAAACTAATAGTTGAGTCTCTCCCTCTATGAAACTGAGAGAAGTTAAACTTCCTCAACAGCCATGAGGTTTTGTTTCACCCCGGCCTCTATAGAGCACTGTAACCTTGACCAAATTATTTAACTTTCTGAACCTTGCTGTTTTTATCCACATAATCCAGATGTCATTTAGGAATGTATGGGCCCTTGGGACCTAGATAAGATCCATACAAACCTCCCCTCATCATGGGCCCTGGAGAAATCCCAAGCCCTACCCAACATTCTCATAAATTCTGAGGGCCAGAGCTGGATCCCTATTTCACTTCTGGATCCAGTTTCTGCTTCCAGTAAAACTTCCCAGTTAACAAAGTATGTCTTCATCCCACATATATGATCTCTATTCTTCACTGTTGTAACTCAGGTGTGAAATTTGGCCTCTCTCCCCTGATTTCCCCTCACTAACCAACCCCTAATCACTCAAGTCATTCGCAAGTGTAATGTATCTTCCTGAAGGTGTCAGGGGTACAGAGAAGGAATTTATATTGCAAAATACAAACAACTTTAAAGCAGACATGAAACATGCTTTGAGAAATTCTTTGGTCACCTTACCGCTCGGGCATGAGCAGTGGCCCTTTAGCTCCATGTCATGCCGTACCTCGTACCTCTCACCTTCTTCTCTCCCTTTCTTTTTCATACCTCCGGTTTCCTTGGCAACCCCTTTTCTCATGGGTGAAGAAATTTTTCCCAGGCAGAGCATATCTTTTCATATTGGAGGCACCCTTAGCCTGGGGGCTCTACCAACCATCCCAGGATAAAAACAATTCCCTCCCCAAGAGAGTGCCAGTTAAGATGTCACAATCTCTGTAAAGTGGGATATATTGCTAGATACTCTTGTAGGGCATTTCCAGTGTGAAAATGCTGAGATGCTGTGAAGTACACTTGCTTGTATTTTCTAAAATGAAATCACCTTTATTGTACATGTCACTTTTTAAGAGTACACAAAGCTCATTATAGAAAATACTACAGAGAAGTGAACAGATGACAAACTATCCTAAATTACACCACCTGTTATTAACATTTAGGTGAACATTAACCGAACATCCTCCCATGTGGGACCTTTACTTGCACATGCTATTTTGTTTTTTTCAAAAACAATATATTGTAAAGGTCATCATGTGGCAACAAACAGAAATGCAGCAGCATCTCTACAGTCGTTCACTCTTTGAAAGTGCAATGAGCTTTCTTCCTGGAAACCCCTTCCTTTCTTCACAACCTTTTCCGTGCTCTCTGTAACTTCGTCCCAGTGAAACAGAGGCTGATATTCCAATATTTAGCTCATCCTTGTTATCATTGCTTTCAGATATACAACGTTAGGGAGGAGAGATAGAATTTAGATAGATAGATAGATAGATAGATAGATAGATAGATAGATGATAGATAGATAGATAGATATCAAACATGAACTCTTTTCCTCCAACCTTGTCATCTATGAAGAATTTATTATGGTACCAATGAAGCCCCCTTAACAAATTATATTTGATATTGACTTGGCCGAGTGCAGCCTTCTTCTAGGTTATTCCAGGTTTTGAATAAATAGCTTGTTTATGAAGAAATCAGCAAGTAACTTCACAGCTTAGGCTTCACTTTTCATCCCTTCTTTCTCCTTCGTCATTTAGAAAGAACCTCAAGCCCAGAGTTGATGTTTGGCAGTGATTAATCTCTCTGCCTTCCACAGTTGCTCCAGAGAGCGTGGGCCCAACTGCAGACAACAGTAACAGATTGTCTCAGCCGTATCTGTAATCAACTGGATTTCCCCCTGGAATACCTGGATTTCTACTCCCAATTGAACCTCATGAATTTCTATGAATTCAAACCCTCTTCTGATGTGCCTTTTGCCAAACACTTTATTAGAGTCCTAGACTGTTCAGAGCTACAAGTTACAATATGTATCACTCATTGGCTCACAAATTGGGTTTTATTTGGCCAGCACAGTGCTTTCAATCTGTTTGAGGAGTGGCATGTACTCTCCAATTTACCACAAACCATTTGAATTTCCTATTGTCTTTAAGCTTTAAGATCCTTCTGATCCTTAATATTACATACAAAACCAGCCTTATGTATGAATCATTCTTTACAGAAAAAGCATTTCCCTGTTATAAAGAGTTCATGGTCCACTTGCCTATGGGTCAGAGTGGCTCTGCTGGTGTTGACTGGAGATACTTAGTTGGTTGGATAACAATGAAAACAAGAAAAGACACATGATCAGAGCACTTAGAATAATTACCATCAGCCTTTGGTAGTAAATCGTAAGTGTAAAAATGAAAATGTAATGGTTTAATTTGAAAAGTATGGACCAACAGAGGTACAGGGTTCCTGGTTGAAGAGCAGGCTAGTAAATTCAGGTTGTTCACCAGAAAATGCCTGGGTGAAAGGCATCTCTTCTCTGTACTAAGGAATCTTGTTGGTTCCTGCCCATCCCATGAAGGGGGTGTGGCCAAAGTGAATCTAAGGAGTATAGTCTGTGGCCTCATTGTATTGGGCTGTCAATTAAACTATCCAATCTTTGCTCTGGATGGCAGCTGTGGCTTCATAGTTGATACAGAGGTCTGCCTGAAAAGAAAAAACGTTTTCTATTTCATGATGGGAATTGATATTTAATCCAAGTATTACGTTAAGCCCATTTGCTCTTTTGTGGTTGTTAATTAAGAAATAAAATCATGCTGAAAGATATGCTTCTCCTTTCCTTTGCTCTAAAACTGACATTCATACTGTCCTGTAAGCATCAGAATTGTTGCTAGATCAGCTTGCCATGCACACAATCCAGGGAAACCAATAATAGTCTCTGGACAGATGTCAGTAAAGTGCAGGTTCATCCTCTAATTGACCTGGAGGGAAACAGGTCCTATGTAAGAAATAAATGTCAGAAGAGCACAAAAAGGAAGGAGAAAGAGCATGGGATTCAAAGCTGGATATGAATTCAAATAAACTTCTCTGAGCCTCTGTTTCCTCATACTTAAAATGTAGATAACATCCACCTTGCAGGACTGCTATGATCAGTGAAAGGAATAAAGTTTTTTAAGAGCCTAGCACATTGTGGCGATGTGGATTTATAAATGGATCCCTTCTTTGAGCTGTCTTCTGCTGGGAACTGGCAATACCCTGGTTTTTTGACTCACACTAAGGGTGGCTTTCCTCAGGTGTCAATTATTCCATCTAGCAGATCTGAAAACGTTGGCATTCATTTCCTAGATACTTGTGTAAGAGGGCAATCAGAAAGTTCCAAAACATCAGCCAGCAATGTTATATATGCTTGAGGTTGGTCTGCGATGTATCTTCAGGGTGGGCCTCCCGGTATGCTCTGAGTGTGGTAGATTGATTTATTGATGGCCTTCCTATATTACCGTCCTATATTTCCCTGAAACCTTGCAGTTCTCCTACTAAGACTCTGGGCTAGCCTCAACTTGCTTTGCCAAAAGAATATGGCAGAAGTCCTGGCATGCCACTTTCAAGTCTGGGACTCAAAAGGCCTTGCACATTTCCATTTAGTCTCTTGCACTATTGAGTTTCCTTTTGGAACCCTGCCTCATCCATGAGAACAAGCCTGGGCGAGTCAGCTAGAGAATGAGAGACCATGTGGAGGAGAACTGTGGTGCCCTACTCAACATCCAACCAATCCTCAGAAGCAGAGCCAACTAGACAAACCACAGCTAACTACAAATGCAAGGAGTCCAGTCAAGACCTGAACTGCCTTTCATGGAACCTAAATGTCTGACCCACAAAATGTGAGTTAAATAAATGGTTGCTGTTTGAAGCTGCCAAGATACTTGGTGGTTTGTAACACACATTATCCTGGTGACACATGACTGAAACTCAAGTGACTGAGAGACTTTCTCCAATTCTAGAGAACCTTAATGAGGACCCCTGGGGCTCCTCAGCTATCAGAGTGGCAACCTATCTCCATGGATTTACCTATCTCCCTTATGTTCAGCCATCGATCACATTCTCTGAGCTTTTTTGTGAATCACCTGAGAGCCTGACAGCAGAGGCAATTAATATGGTCCTGTAGAAGCTTAAGATAAATGAAGTCTTGAGCAGGAGAGGAAGTGGTCTTTACCTGTTATTCTCTAGACCCAATGTGTGTCCTTTTCTTCCCAAAGTAAGACGGAAAGAACTGGGAGGATTCAAATAGCTGAAATGTGTGACCCTAGCTCCAGGCTTCAAGGAGGAGAAACTTTTGTTGGGGAAAAGATGCAAGTCAGTACACCTGAGTATTTAGAACCTATAAACAAGAGATTGTCTGGAATGAGACATGGTTGTAATACAGGTAGGACTATGCCTTTGGTACCACCTTTCCTGACTCTCTTAATTCTCCTCCCTTTATTTCTGACCCTAGAAATCTCCATCTGATCAGCAAATCTGTTGAGAAATTTAACTTTCCTGAGACTAAGTATTCAATACACACACACACACACACACACACACACACACAAATACACACACGAGATTTAGAAAGGGGTTGAGCAGGAATCTTTTGAGGCAAGAAGAGGCCTTTCAATTGTTAACATAAGAAACATTCAAACCTATAAAAAATTTTTGTGAATTTATTTAAACCAAACTGTTGACAATTGCCAGAAAGCAGAATCTCAATGAATTAAGATAATGCTGCAAATAATGGTGGTTTTTTACCTATTTTTATAAATTACCATCAAAGAAGGAGACAAAAGTGGTTCACATGAAATCCATTGGTGATAGATTAGGGAGGTGGGAGAAAGCAAAGTGGGGAAACCTCTACGATTGGATAAAAAGTAAAATGGTAGACAAGTGCGTCTTTTACATAGGTGGATACAGGATAGTTAGCAGTCAACAATTAACACAATAACAATAACAATGAGGGAATTTGTGGTCTCTGCCCTGGCCTCCTGAGCATTGGTTGTGTCCTGAGGGGTCTGGAAAAAAGGGAAGTAACAAATTACCCATACATTCCAAAGGTGTGTTATCTAGATGCAAAAAGACAATAGGCTCAGTGAAGATCAAAATTGTTACTTGTCAGGGAAGATACCAGCCTAGGACACGATTACCTACTGTAAACTGCTTTTTAATTTAAAAAGTTTTAATTTCAGATCATCATTTGTGGTTACTGTTGGTGTCTGAGTTTGCAAGGCTGCCACACAGGCCTTCCCTGAGTTAGTCAGGTTAGCATGTGGCCCCTTTTCATCCACATAATACTATCTAAATCACACTGAATGATTGTGCCTCTCCCCATAGAAGTTCTCAGCCTATCCCTCTCTCCTACTCTCCTTTCCATACTTCCCTCTGACTAATTCACAGCCATGATCTCTTCTATCCTTCTTTGTTTCTGTAATGTTATATGTTTCTGTCAATTGCACAATATAGTTTTTTTGTTAGTGTGTTTCCTCATAGTCTTGTAAATACCGGTAGAGCAGAGCTTGAGGCCCCCCAGGTTCCCTTTCCTCCCATTCTTAGTGCAGAGCACAGTTCCTCACTCAAAAATGATTGCAAGCAATTCAGGGAAATCAAGAATGGTCTTGAGAAATGTCAGTAAAATGCAAAGCTTATCTCATCTGTAAAATGCTGAACCCAAAATGAAATTGACAAGCAATTATCAGCTGAGCCAATTTTTAATTCTTGATGTATTGTTTTGTTTTCCAGTTTTTATCCCTTAAACCTCTTGATAGCATCTCCTCTTGAAAATAAAATTATAAAGATCTTTATACATGGAATGATGTCTAATGTTCTATCAAACTAAACTTGCAACTAGGCCTGAAAACCAGCACAATGAATAAATGCAAAGAAAGCTGCCAAAGGAAAAGCAATGGTTCTGAACTTGAGAGTCTTAACTATTTGGAGATGCTGTATCCATTGGAGACTCTGTAAGCAGCAGTGGGTTCTCCTGAAACAAGTAAATGCTTAAAGGCACAAACTTTGGGGTGGAGGCCATGATCACACATCTCTGGAGCATCCAGGGATTGCCTGAGGGAAAAGAATTCTAATCTATAGGGAAGCAGGAAATGGGCTCCACAAGGATGCACCTTATCTGTTTACAGTTGGTTGCCGGTTCCCTGGAGCTCCCTGCTGTTGAGGAAAGGGACCCTGTGGGTTCAGAAAGGAACTTTAGCTTGGAGCTATGATTATCAGTGGGGAAAGGAAGTAATAGGGAATGAAGAGAGGCAATGAGGAGTGCTGCTGGGATCCATAAAATTTTATGGCATAATGAGAATTTCTAAAAACTCTGAAAGTCTGATTTAGCAACATTATTATACTGTCACTCAGCCTGAACCTTTTGCTGTAAATTCTTCTTTTCACTTCCTTTCATCTCCTTCATTCTAGAACCATGCATAGTTTGCCTTAAGAGAAAAAGGTGATGGGATAAAAGAAGAAAAGGTGTGTGTGTTTAAATGAAGAAAACATTCGAAACTCGATAAAATGTTGACATATCTGAGAGCTTTGTTTCTAACTGGAATAGACAGATGAGTGTTTGGGGTCTTAAGACTATTTTTAATGTCTTTTCTATTTGTGAGATTAGCATTACCCTTAAGAAACTTGATGAGCTTTACATCACTGAGGTCAGTGTTGGCAGGAAGTACCCTACACCACTGTAAGTCATCCAGCATCTTTCTTTCCCTGCCTGTGGTGGGTCTCATGCTTGGACAATGATCTTCTCAGGCAGTAGCTTCTCAGGTCCTCAGAGAGCAGCAGATTTGGGATCTACACTCCAAAGACAAGAGGCAAAGAGGACTCAGAAAAATAACCAGTACCTACAGGTTAATCTTCTAAATCTGTGATCAGTCAGTTTGTTGCAGAAGAACGGAGAAGAACCAAACAACGCTTTAGAGAGGTGGAGGTCCACTGAATGTCTTTCAAATTCTGAGCCTCGCAACAAGCAGAAATTTTCTTTTTATTAAAGAGCCAGCCCTATGTGTGCTTAGTAGTTATCTCACTGGAAGCTTGTGGTCTTGAAAACAACACAGCTCTGTCCAATTAAAACATGCATCTGGCATGGCATGAGAGTATGGGCGTATCTAGTCTCTGGCCTACAAGGTCAGACAGCTAAGTTTATCTTCCTTATTATACAAGCAGGCTAGAAAGCAAAGTTAGTTTTTCAGAATAAGGGACTGTTTAAAAATAGCAGAGTTGACTTTACAGAATAAGGGACTATCTAAATAGCAGAGAATTTCAAACAGTAGTTTTACAAATAGGGGATGACCTCTTAAGGACATTCCATTTTAATTTTTAAAATATTTTTACATTTTTAAACTTTCAATTTGGAAACGATATTAGACTTACAAATATGCTGCAAAAATAGCATACAAGTACACCCATGTTCACAGCAACATTTGTTCATAATAGCCAAAAGGTAGAGGAAACCCAAGTGCCCATCAATAGTTGAATGGATAAACAAATGTGATATATACATACAGTAGAATATTATCCAGTATTAAAAGGGAAGGGAATTCTAACAATACTACATATGGATGAACCTTGAAGATATATGGCTGAGTGAAATAAGCCAGTCACAAAAAGAACATTGTATGATTCCACTTATAAGAGGTACCTAGTATTCCCAGATTCATAGAGACAGAAAACAGAGCTGTGACAGGCACCTCTCACAGACACCAGAGAGGGGCTATCGGACAGTCAGTAGGAGAGGGCTGTCCCCAACCTCGATTCCTGTCTTCTTATTTAAGTGAATTTAAATGAGAGACTTCAGATAATATTTGTGTTGTGAATTTATTTAAAGTGAATTTATTTTAAAAATTAAAGTGAAGTTATTTAAAAATTAAAGCAGGCACATTTCTTCAAGAAGCAAGGCAAGTAAATCTATACGTCTGGCTTATGAAGGACAGACAGGCTCTCAGCTAATCTGAAGAACAAGTGGGGTGGAGGATTTCTGCTTTATATACCCTCCTGTCTATAGGTGTTTTTTTTAAAAAAAAAAAAAAAATCCTTGCTAGATATCCTGGTACAGATTAACTCTGAAGGTCCCCCTTTTCTTTATTGTGGTTTTTCCACAATTTATGAGAAGCACCTGGCAACTTTATCTTGACAAACCCAAGACTACTGGCTTCACTGTTTAACAAAGGGATGAGATAGACATAGAGGGCCCTCTTCTTCCCCCTCCTTCCTGCTGTTTCGACAGCTTCATGATGATTTGCCCTAAGTAGTCTATATTATTTGAATTCAGATACCTCCTCTTTTTCTCCCTCTTCCTTTCCCCCTCCCCTCCTGAATTCTTTTATGAGAAGGAGAGGTTTTAACTCTTTGTTCTCAAGATAAGTTCTGCTGCAAGAGGCCTGCAAAACTTTTTGGCTTTGTTTAATTTTCCTGCCTCAGTTTCCCTATTCCACTTGTCCTGGAATGTTCCTGGCTTTTCATTATTCTATAACATAAGGAAGAGTTTTCCTTTGCCTCTGTTCAAATTTCATTTCGAAAAAATCGGTAAAACAAACCAGAATAATGTTTCTCTAATGCTCACTGGCACTTGATAACTTCACAGTTTCTTTCTAGTTTTAAAAATTCCCAGATCTATCTTGCCCTCCACAATAGGAAAGAAAACTGCAAGTTCACCCCACCTGACAGTGGTCTGAGGCTCAAGTCTTTAGAGAGCAAAAGGTCAGCATAGTTACATTTTCGTTTCTTCGCCGTTCTTACTTCCCTCCCTCTTTTTCTGATCAAATCTTAATGTTACCCTGAGTATATCAGCAGGATTAAACAGAAAAAACATTCAAGAACCACTGCCTTGGGAAATATACATGAAATATTTATGTTTACTTTGCCCTAGAGCAGGGGTCCTCAAACTTTTTAAACAGTGGGCCAGTTCACTGTCCCTCAGACCGTTGGAGGGCCGGACTATAGTTTAAAAAAAAACTATGAACAAATTCCTATGCACACTGCACATATCTTATTTTGAAGTAAAAAACCAAAATGGGAACAAATACAATATTTGTATTTGCATGTGGCCCACGGGCCATAGTTTGAGGACCCCTGCCGTAGAGAATGTGGTTTCGAATGAACAGAAACTAAATCACAAAAGCTGCAATGTTCTCAAAGATCGATATTCACACACCAGACCCCCAGCCAAGCTTGCTGTGCCCTTGTAGTTCATCCAGTATCTACTCCTCTGGCCCAGGCCTCTTCCCTTATGCCAGGAATGTCCCTTAAGGGCCACTCTCTGAGCTTCTCCAAGCTGGACAGATAGAACTAATATTATTGTAGACTTTCAAGTTTGGACAACCCTGAAAGCTAAAGGAATAAAACTTTTAATTTTTCCAGTTAGTTATTTGTTCCTGTTATGCACTGCTGAGTAACAAAGCAACCTAAATCTTAGTATAAACCAACCATTTTATTATGCTCATGAGTTTGGGATTATAAATTTAAACAGGGCAAAGTGGTCTACATGGGAACTCGGTTTTGAAGAAGACACAGTAGTTGAAGAATGACTGGAATGACAGAAGTCTTCATTCATATATTTAGCATGTGAAATGGGATGACTGGAAGACTTTGCCCAGCCAACATTGTCAACCAAAGTACTACACATGGTTTCCAATGTTGCTTAGGGCTTTCTCCTAACATGGTGAAATGGAATTTTTGGACTGGAACCCTGATTCTTTGTCCATTGGAGTCGAAGAATGAATCCATGGACAGAGGATAGTATAGCAATGGTAGAGATTTATTGAAGAACAAGTACAGACACCCATGTGGGGAGAGGGAAAGAGTCCCACAGAATGGACTCCCACGTGGGGAGGGGGAAAGGGTCCCACTGAGTTCTTTTTCCCTTTGGCTTATAAAGGCTGCAGATCCTGGTGCCTTGATATCCCCTCTGATTTGTCACTATTTCCCGACTGGTTACTACAGTAATTCCTAGGCTCAAAGGTCAAACCTGACATGGGACATGTGAAGTTCTCCCCCCCACCCCTTCCTTATTGTTTCCCTATTCCCTTTGGGCTTTCTTCTTCTCCTTCTGGATGAAGGGCTTCCTTCTCTTTATTTTGTAAATATAGACCTTTTGCTGTTCCCAGCTCCCTCATTCTATGGAAATGTACCTGTTGCAGCTTTTCAGCTTCCCTATTCTATGGAAATATACTTTCTGCTGCTCTGCAGCCCTGTGCTTCCCCCATGGTCTCCTTAATTTCTAAAATTTCCTAAAACCTGTCTTTTTTCACCCCAAAAACTCCTGTTTCAATGGCATCCTAAGTAGTTGGACTTCTTAAATGGCAAGTCAGAACTTTAAGAGCAAGTATCCGGCGAACAAGGCAGAATTTTTGTGACATCTTATGATCTAGCCGTAGAAGTCAAATGACATCACTTTCATCACACTCTTTTAACTGAAGCCGTCACATTCCCCAGATTCAAGGGTTGGAATCATGAGCCTCATCACTTGATGGATGGAAAAAGTTTCAGAAAACGTGTGCCTATGCTTTCTAAATAACCATACCCTACAAAGTTGAAACATCAGGAAAATATATACTTTGATATAAAAGATTCCTTTTGTATGAATACCTTTCCCTTTCTCCAGAAATTTCATGAAACATTCCCCACATAGTCCTTCTGACTGAAATAATACTTTGTTGTGTCCCAATGGCCCCTTGTCCCTAAGTGTGCTATAGCACACTGTATTCTAATGATAAACATGAGTGCTCACTATGTGCCAGGCATTATTTTAAACTCTTTCTAAGCGTTATCCCACTTAATTGTCATGATGAGAAGGAATGGCTTTATAAAGTGAATAAACTGAGGCCCAGAAAGAGGAGTTCAATAACTTGCCCAAGGTCACACAGCTATTAAATGGGAGGGCCAGAAATTAGAACCAGGCAGTCTGATTTTAGAACTCATGCCCTTAAACCACTGTATCACAGAGCACCATTAATTTGCTGCGGTGTGCAAATCCGATTTCTCCAGTGGAGTATGAGCTATTTGCAGGCTGAAACATTTCATAGTTATGTTTGTCTCTCTAGCATCAAATACAGTGCCTGACTTATGACAAGGAATGGAAAAATGCACAAAAGACATGAAACCAGACAACTAATGGGTCCAGGCTGCCTGTCACTACTTGAGCCAATTAAGCAGAGACAAGGTTGAATCATATATGAGTATTTATGCCAATCATGCTAACAGTATAGGAGAGTAGCAGGTCATCCATGAAAATCTGCTCTACCCCCTTCCTCCCCATAAGCCAGCTGCTTATATTGGGTAGAAGGACAAAGATTACATGGGAAAGCAAGAATTACAAGCAGGGGAAGTAGGCAAGGGATAAAGGTTGCAGGTAATGCAGGCTCGGGGGTCACAAAGGGAGTGCGCCTCCACACCAGATTGTTTTAGTAACAAGGTTGCTAATCTTTCCATGATGATAGGCAGTTCTCTGCAAAGGAGCATGGACTGCATTCCCAGGTTAACTCCCATGTCCCAGGGCGTACTACT
>NW_005875320.1:0-12487 GCF_000147115.1 Myotis lucifugus | reverse complement strand
TCTTTCTCTCTCTCCCAGCCTCCCTCCCTCCTCCTTCCCCTTCCCCCCTCCCTTCCACTCTCTCTAAAAATCAATGGAAAAATATCCTCTAGTGAGGATTAATAACAACAACAAAAATAGAGAATAACAAATACTGTGTCCTGGCCAGTGTGCTCAGTTGATTGAAGCATCGTCCCATACACCAAAAGGTGACTGGTTTCAATTCCCAGTCAGGGCACGTAGGTTGCGGGTTCAATATCCTGTTGTCAGGTGTGTGTGGGAGGCAACTGATCGATGTTTGTCTATCACATCGATGTTTCTCTTTCTCTCTCCCTTCCTCTCTCTAAAATCAATTTTAAAAATACTATATTTGTCAAACTCTGTGACATCAAGAATGTAATATCTATGTGTTAGGAAAGATATGAGCAATAAATATTTAAGAGCTAAGAAGCTGCACTTATTTTAACCTTGACCTAGTTCTCTGTTGAGTAATTGTGTGGGCCGTATAGGTCTGAACTGAATGAAGAAACAAAGGAAATTAGATGCAGGCTCAAGAATTTCTTTTAATTCTCTTATACTACAGAACATAAATCAGATTGAAATGTAGGGTAGACTGTATTGATGGTAAATGCTTTGTGTTCATCTTCCTTGTTTCCCAGTCTATCCTCGAGACTATTCCAGATATACCAGTTCATTCCAATGGATCGGCCAGCCCTGGACAGTCAGTTCAGAATTCCGTGAGTGGTGAGTGACACAGCCTCCTGCTGAACTTAAGCTATGTCTTCTCATTTTTGTGCTGGTGCTCCATAGAGTTAGCAGTGAATTTCTTAAAGGGAAATGTAGATGTTATTCTCCCCATGTTGATTCTATCACTCCAGCATGCACTCCTTCCACCTCCAAACACCCTGTTCAGTCCCACCAGACAAAAGTAATAAAGCCAAACTGGGAGCAGAATCTTTTCTTCCGTTGCTACCACCATATCATTTAGAAACCACTCGCTTGGGTAGTGTCTTTGTTTTGGGGCCTCTTTCACAAGTAATCTGGATCTCTTAATAGTTGCAAACAAGCCGGAAGTAGGCCACTCAATTTATGCTTCCCCTATAGCAGCAATATTAGGTCTAGATGGCCTTAATTTTAATATCATAATAATATATAGAAATATGCCATGTTTGGACTTCCTCTAGTTATCCTCAAGGCCTTTCATGAGACAAACATCCAAAATTGAAAACATCAATTAAATAGAAAATTTGTTTAGATGGTGATTATAGACATTTATTCATATGGAAGTCTGAGGATACTACGTTACTGGGTCTGACACCTTTCCCTGAACGTAAACATTCTAACATGCTGATGGATTACTTGTAAATAGTTTGTGATTATTTTAAAGTAAGTGGTATTGATTGATTAAGTGGCATAGTAAATATTCTATGTCATTTTTTCTCAGATGATGATTATCGGGTAAAGAACATTCCACCTGAAGCTGAAGAGCTGTCCTTTGAAGTATCTTACTCAGAAATGGTTACAGAGGCTCCAAAAAGAAATAAATGTAAGAAGTCAGATTTTAAGAAAGAAGACTATGTTTTTACTGTAAGTAATAGCTTTTATCATTATTCCACTAGCTGCCTGTGACTTCTACATGGCACAAACTAGAATTTTTAAAAACTTCATTGGGTGTGCATAGAGATAGGGAGAGGCCAGGCATCATAAACTCGGGCGTTATTTGCTGTGCAGAGAAACCTGCCTGGCTGTTGCTGGCAGCCCTGGGTTGAGGAAGATTTGTGAGGGTGTGTGTGCTTGAATATTGTTGTAGAGATGAAATAGGATCTCCACCTGGCTGTGTGCTTTCATGCACTTTGCGTCCTTACTTATAGGTTAATGCAGATTCTAACAGTATACCTACTTGTGCCTCTAGACCCACATATCACATGGGAGCATTGCAGAAAGTCATAGTCATAACAACAAGAAATGAAAGCTTATAGGACAGACACTAAAAAATAATCAAAAAACAAAGTCAAGAATTTATAGTTTTATTATGGATGAGCAAGAAGTGCTCCATACTTCATTATCCTGAAAGCCTCATTATGTCTAGGATATTATATCCTGATAGCCCAATACAGGAACTATGTTACATTGATCTGCCTGCTATTCAATAAATGCATTTGAGAAGAGTTCATGATATGGAGCCCTGAATTGCTCTGCTGACCAGGGCAGGCAGCATGGTGAGAAGGGCTCAGGTAGTTTCAGAGCTAAAGGGGGGAGTCATCTAGAAACAGGTGGTCTGCCCCAGGAGGCCTGGATCTCTCCCAGACAAGAATCCCATGATGGAGAGGAAGAAGAGGGCAGGGCAAGAACTGTAAGACTCGCTGAGTGCTTTCTATGGGCTTGACACTGCACTAGGTATTCAGCTGTAATCATCCCTGTGATTTGTCCCATTTTTCAGCTGAGATACAGGCCCAAAGAAGCTAAGCAACCCATATCTAGTAGATCGCAGAAACAGGATTTGAACCTATGTGTGTTCAACTCCCAAAACCCTCTTGGTCTCTAAGCAGCCTCTATGGCGAAGGGCACATGGGCATTCTAGAGCAAGAGAGGGAGTCCAGTGGGACTCTGGTTTCGTGGGGAGTCCCTCAGAATCTTTAGAGAGAACTGCCCAAGGGAGGACGCTTGCCCCCAGTCCCCTCATCCAAGTGTGTGTCTCCTCCTGAAGTTTTGCACACCCAGGGTACAGGACAGCCTCCCTCCCATAAGGAACTTTGCATAGGGTTTAACATGCAGTAATTGCTCAATAAATGATTGTGGTTCTTGTCTATATTGTTGTTGTTATGTGTTGTTATATATGGCCTTGGTCTCAGAAGGAAGATAAAATAACTAAACATTTAATAGCACAAGTTATGCCCCAAAACACATCCTACATTTTGTTGTTTAACTTTTAAATACTTGGAGTTCCAATGAATAATTGTCGATTGAATGAATGAATGAATGAATGAATGAAGTGGATGGATTTAAAACCCCAAGGAAGCTCTAATTTAAGGAATCCCTATAAAGACTGTGTACCTAAAGCTTTGTAATTTAAATAACTATGGTATTTTTCTACTTTAACTTTTTTCCCCAATACTAGGTTTTCTGAGAGAAAAGTATTAGTTATATACCATATATATATATATATTATACTTATATAATATGTTGATTATATTTTTATTCTTTAATACTTATATTTTATTATTATTTATATATAATATTTATAGCAATACTTATATATTAATAAGAACAGTCTTGCTTTTTAAAGGTCTCATAGTCTTTACAATATTTCTGGATTGTTGAAGGGCTTTTTGTTGTTTTAGTATATTTTTCTTTCTAGTATGGAAATAGAGAATATAACAATATTATTGTCTTTAAAGTGATAGTAGGATTATTTGGCACTTTCTTTGCATTTTTCTCTTTTAAGACTATTTGGAATCACCTAAATTTTATTTTGAAGGTAAAATAACTACTCTTTCAGCAGCATGTGCGATCAGTTTCAATTTGGAAATTACAGTATTTTAAACTATGCAGAAGAGAACAGATGATGCCTGATTTAAGCACTGATAGTTCAAAATAAAAAATATATTGAAAGCTCTCCGGGGAGTAGTACCTAGATGATGTAGCTGTATGCCTGTCTCACATGCGCCCATGGTGTGTACATTTCATGCGATGCCTGGGATGTTTGCTGTTAACCATCTAGGAGGGTCCTTAGAAGAAAGCAGTTTTTACGGTTGGGATGATGATGTTGTAGTATTTTCAGACCACTGTTTTGCTTCACATTTAGCATAGTAGTAACCTGCAGATGTTCTGAAAATTACATTCATCATCTTTTTATAATGCAGCATGCTCCTCAGAGATTTTTTTTTTTTGCAAATAGCATATATATTTAGAATGTCCAGGTAGCATTTGAGTGAAAGCATAGTCATTTTTCTTTGCAATAAAAAATAAATATCCTTAATATATATTTTAGAAATTTATTGTTCAGAAAACCAGATTTGGCTTAACTGAAGCAGGAGATCTGTCTGCTGAAGACATGAAGAAAATCCGCCATCTCTCTCTGATTGAATTGACAGCCTTTTTTGATGCCTTTGGAATTCCACTGAAGAGAAACAAAACAGAGAAAGTAAAAGGAAGAGGTAATTAAGAGGACTGGTTTCTTCTGATTTTAACGCTTTGACACTTTGGAATAAGATAGTGTTATTCTGATGCTTTTTTCTTTCATAACTATTTTCCAATGAAGACAATGGGATTTTTGGAGTTCCACTTACAGTCCTGCTGGAGAGTGACCGGAAGAAGGACCCTGGAGTGAAAGTGCCCCTTGTGTTACAAAAAGTGAGTAGAATATAGATGAATGGGGATTAATAGAGCCTCATGCTTGCAGTTTGCTATTTGTAAACCTGCTAATGGATTTCCCTTTAGAGTTAAGGACACTAAAGCTAAGCCCTGTGAGGACTCAGGCCCAGGCCGTTTTCAGTTTCCTTCCATGAAGCCCCTGCCATCCCACAAGTACTTGGACCAGTTTGCCTTGTGGTGAACTTCTGGAGCCTGTTGACCATAAAGCTTCAGGTGGTGGACACAGATGCTCTGTCACATGGCTTACTTTGGTTATATCTGGTTTATTCAGTATTTTAAAAAAAATATTATTTGTGTGTATGTATGTCTTTATGTGTATTTGATTATTCTGTCTGAGATAAAATAAAACAATTATCAGTAATCTATTTACTGATCATACAAGTATTTGCTGAACTGTTTCATAGGTTGGGCATTTCAAAATGTGTATTAGTAATCATTTAGATGAATTTTCCAAACAAAGCTTAATAAAATCTAAAAATCAGCTTGTTATGATAGTTTTTTAGGTATGACTGGGAAGATTTGATACAATTAGACAAAGAGGAATTTTGATTTGGGAAGTTTTAGAAGTGATATGATTTGAACTATCATATGCTAATATCTCCCTATCATTGGTGAATGGCACATTTGCTTTTAAGTCATGTTTTTTTTATACCCAACAATTTACACCAGTTTACCTAAGTATGCATTTATTTAACAGTGACATCCAGTGGCATAACTAAAATTCCAAGCCCTAAACATAAGTCTTACTGAATTTTAAATTGAGGTTTTACTACTAAATGATATGTGAAAATATTGATTGAGGAAACATATGTTTGCATTATTCACAGTAATAATTCTCCATCTCTTCACTATCTTTCTAAATTTTGTTACCACTAATTAAAGTTGAACTACTCCTCAAATTAGGTGATTAGTTAGCTCCCAGTGGGAGCAGGGAGGATGGCAGAGGATGCCAGCAACATGCCAGTGTGCATGGGGGCCATCTGTAGGGTGCCTCTCCTGCACGGGGCTGTGCCAGTGCCTTCCATATCCTGTCACGTCTCCTCAGCACTGAACAGCCAGAGGAGGTTGGTGTTATCGTGTCCCTTCTACTGATAAAGCAAGTGAGGCAATAGTAGGGTAGGGTAATTTAACCATGAACACAAGTTAGCAAGAGGTAGATGGGAAAAGGAGTTCAATATATATCCAAGGCCACGGTCCATTGTGACTCTAAGATTTTTCTTTTCTTCCTGAATTAGAACCAGAATTATGTCCTTTGTCCTCTCTGTACAAGACAGAGTTTTAAGAAAAATGCATAAAAACCTAAGACTGAGAATATTCAGTACATGAACTTATATTATTGTGTAAGTGCAGAAACCTAGCACAGGACATAGCAAATGGATGGTGAACAATAAATGCTAAACTAAGTCCGGATTTATATTGTATTAGCAACTCAACAAATGTCAGCTATTATTCCTACTGGTGTGAAGTGTTCCTCATTTAAGACAATTTGAGGTATTACCTTTCCACTTCTATGGGAGAGTCTTTTCTTGTGGATGTGTTTCTTCCCCTTAAACATCTATTTCTCTCCATGCCTGCAAGAGCTACCTTAGTTCCAGGCATTATGTCTTAAAGGAAAAATAGCAAGAGACTCTTGTGTGAAGTTGGGCAAGTATTCATCCTTACCATGCCTCAGTCTCCTCAGCCGTGGAATGAGGATTCTAATAGTACCTTCCTTAGCCTTATTGTGAGGATTTAAATGAGCTGATAGATGTAAAGTACTGAGAATGGCATCTAACACACAAAAAGTACACAATCACTGTTAGTAGTTATGATGATGATACTGATTTTAACACCATCACCATGAGAGATCATGAGAGCTATAACCCTTTATAATTTCTCCCCCCTTGGTTGTATTTCTTGAGTTCCTATAATTCCTTAGCCAGAGTGGTTGTAACTCATGATAGTGAATTTAGAATATTTTCTTACTGGCCAATCTGCAGAAAGAGGTGTAGTAATCAGACCTTAAAATAGTGAAGTGGCAGCATATATTGGTGGTGAAGAGCACAAGTTGAGAGTGTCAGTGCCATTACTTTGATGGTTAATCTTGGGAAAGATATAACAGCTCTAAGTCTCCATTTCCTCATTTGCAAATCAGAGGCTAATGTTGGCCTCATAGGGTGATTGTGAAAACTTAACCAGGCATTCAAGTACCAGGCGCATATGTATGCTTGGTAATTTATCATTTGTTGTCATCAACAGTGTTATTTCAGATGTTTGCAGTCATATTGGAGGTATTTATTTTTGTAATGTATCATTGTTTTCTAGTTTTTTGAGAAGGTTGAGGAGTCGGGTTTGGAATCTGAAGGAATTTTTCGACTTTCAGGATGTACTGCCAAAGTCAAGGTAACAAATGTTATTTTTCTCTTCCTAGTTAGAGATCTAAGCTAGCTAGACCCAGGTCACACAAGCATCAGGTATCAAGTCCTTTGTTGTTTTGATACTATCACTTGGCCTTACCTAGTTTTCCTCCTTACCTATGATTAGATGTTGTGTATAGTCCTAAGTTGTGTATTCTTTTAAATTAAAACAACAATTAAAAACCAACAACAGTGAAATGACACATCAATTCACCATCAGCACTGCTGTTTGTCTTCAGTTTGGAAAGTTGAAATGTCCCATCACTGTTTTTGGTGTTGAACACTTTAATTTGCTGTGTCCCTCTCACTCATGGAATTCATTAAGCCAATTATTATATGAGCCCTTATTTCCATTACCAGTTGCTTTAGATTGAGAAATATTCTTTGGCTCTCTTTTTAATGAACATCCTTATAAGAATTTGTAGGAATGGCCATAACCACTGTAATACGCAGTAGTTCTAAAGCCCAATTCCACTTAAAGTAATGTCAATTTCTACATATAAAAACACCCGTGTGCCCAGCTGGTGTGGCTCAGTAGGTGAGCGTCGACCTATGAACCAGGAGGTCATGGTTCGATTCCCGGTCTGGGCACATGCCCAGGTTTTGCAGGCTCGATCCCCAGTGTGATACATGCAGGAGACAGCTGATCAGTGATTCTCTCTCATCATTGATGTTTCTGTCTCTCTCTCTCCCTCTCCCTTCCTCTCTGAAATCAATAAAAAGTTATAAATAAATAAAAAATAAAAGCACCCATGCAATGTGAGTCCTTTGCTTTCTTACTTCTGTATGGCGCAAACTCTACCATTCAGTAAAGAAAAGAATCATTAGAAAAGAAAATCTTTTTTTCATAAATTTCCAGGAGGATATGCCACTTTATCTACTGGTGGGCATACACAATGAAGAATTCCTTCCTGCCCGCAGACCACTCTCTGGCTGGTGGACATAGAAACATGCGCAGATTAAATGATGAGTCCCTCAGAAAAATGTTCAGGGATAGGGAAAAGTGAACACGATTCTGTTTAGAACTATTAAAAGGAAATGCATAAAGGCAGAAAAGCATCTCTTCATTTTTCTATCAGAAGTCTCCGAGCTTTTATATAGAAATCTGAGAAGATGTTTTTCTAAGTGGAAACTAGAAAATAGGCTGTGTCTGTTGGAAGCTCCAGAAAGCAGATGCTGGGATGAAGTGAGAAGAGCGTTATTGGGGGTAGCGCTTCTGCAAGAAAAGGGGATGGAGGCAGGATTGGGCAGGCTGAGCCTCAGACCACAGTTCAGGTCTGACAGTTCCTCCTGTCCCATGAATCAGCCCTGCACTGAGCAGATGGGCCAGGCCCTAGCCTCAGCACCACTCTCAATCACGGTTAGGGCTTTCTGTGGAGGAGGGGCTGGGCAGACCAGAAAGTCCCAACAGCTGGGTAGTCAGCTACCTGGATTTTTGCAGATGATCAGCAAGTTCTTTTCTGAAGGGAGATCTGAGAAGGGCACCACACTTTGTCAGTGGCAGAAGGGAGAAGGGCATTTGGGGGAGTTGTGACTTCCCTGCCAGTAGAGATTCCTAAATACTGGCACAAGTTCATGTGAAAGGCAGGGAAATCCCTAGTGGCTCCTTTAGGTATGTACTTTCTAAATTGAATCTGCTTTCATCTCAGGTTCTCATAGATGTGGTGGTTATATACTGCTGAGCAAACATATCCTCAGGCCAAGGATGAAGGCTATCACTACTTTTGGTTAAATCTTTGGTTATATTTGGCTAATCTTTTTAAAAAATATATTTTTATTGATTTCAGAGAGGAAGGGAGAGGGAGAGATAGAAACATCAATGATGAGAGAGAATCACTGATTGCCTGCCCCCTGTATGCCCCACACTAGGCATGTGCCCTAACCTGGAATCCAACCATGACTTCCTGATTCATAGATTGACGCTCAACCACTGAGCCATGCTGGCCAGGCTATTTGGCTAATCTTTGATTGGAAAATGCTTATCATTGGCTTATTAATTCCTTGAAAGTGTCTCATAGGCACATGCATCTCTGAATCACATTGGGTAGAAGTCCCTTTTCTCCCCTAATCAGTTTTATGTCGTTTCAGCCTACTTATTCCACCGCTTATTAGTCCAAGAAATGGAATCCAGATGTTTCCATTGTTTGAGCTCCAGGAAAGCCAATGTGAAAAAAATCTGGGCCAATGAACAAAAACAGGGGAACATGCAGTTAGAAAGGCCTTGCAACTTGATATAGTAAAGGGGTCTTTATTTCTCTCCTCGTTCAAACTTTAAACTATTTTTTTTGGTAATTTCATCTGTTGGACTATTTTTTTCTGGGAATATGCTTGAGGAAAGACCATTTCAAAAAACTACATTATAATTCTCTTCTCATTGTGCCGAGAGGATGACACCAACACTGATGTCTCATACAGTCAGGCCCAGTCTTGTGCTTTTGAGGCCTGGTGAGGCCGACAGGAATGTGGTGCTGAGGGGAGCTGCTGGTGTTACCCACTCAGGCCCACCGCTGCGGGGCCCATTCCTGCATTTAAGGCCTCAGATCATTTGGAGCCAATTTAATACTTTGGTGTTTTCAATAATCCCCTCCTCACCCCCCTCCAAATGACAGAAATTTGAGTCAAGCACTGGGGAAGAAGGAAAACTGTTTGATATGTGAGTTTTTCTTTTCTGAATTATTCTGGGGCTCCTCCAAATGTTTTATAATTAGTACCTGGCCTGCTGGTTTCCCTTCCTGCACTGGTTTTTGAAGCTGAAGGCAGGTTCTTTGCACTGTTTTACTATCTCAGAAGTGGAAGCAGGCTGTCTATTTGCCAGAGATTTAAGGACGTGGTTCTAACCCTGGCGTGGTGTTCTCATTAACATTGGACAGAAAACATGATTCTCTAACCTCTAAGTGCTCCCTGCCTTTGGCAAGGTCGATTCAACACCTGATTTCTATGGTTTCACATTTAGGGCCACAGAAATACCAGCTCTGCTCCTATACTCCTCTGTTGGCTCTGCCTAAATCCAACAGAGGGCATTCTTTCTCTGTTTTGTTTGACACTGGCCAGCAGACAAAATGAAGTGATATTATTACCCAAATATCCACAACCACATATGCATGTGTTTCCCTTGGTGACAACACTAAGGGTTATAACAAAGAGAAGGGGACATAGCTAGCAGCTGGAATTTATTGGGCACTTATTGAGTGACAGGTCCTGTATCCTCAGCTTTACATTGTATCATCTGATTTCATCTCTTTGAGGTCACTTCAATATCCCTGTGAAACAGTGGGACCTAGTTAGGCACAGGCCATACAACTAGTTAGTTGTGGAATTGGGATAAAAACCTAAAGAATCAGGTTATAGAGCCTGCTCTTGACACTAGAGCCATATTGCTTTTTAGGTGACAGGGATCACTGTTAGAATGATGGCCACATTAGTGTTCAGATGGCTTCCTATGGCAGAGGCATGTAGGAAATGAATTTGAATTATTTTGCCCTCGCTGGTGCTTCCTGCCCACTTGAACACCATTTCCCCTTTGCTTTACAGCAGTAGTTCCAAACAATGGATGAAAAACATTTTTCTTCTCCTGTATTTACTAGTAATTATCTGTTCATATTTTCTATTTCATCATGATTTAGAATTGGTATATTGTATGTTTCTAAGAATTTATTTCTTCTAGGTCGTACAATTTGATGGCATGTAATTGTTCATAGTAGTACTTTATGATCCTTTGTATTTCTGTGGTATCAGTTATAACCTCTCCTATTTCAATTCTGATTTTATTTGAGTTCTCCCTTTTTTTCTTGGTGAATCTAGGTAAAGTCTTCTCAATTTTGTGTATCTTTATAAATAAAAAGTTTTTGGTTTCATTGATCTTCTCTATTGTCTTTTTAATCTCTATTATAATTTATTTCTGTTCTAATCTTCACTATTAACTTCTAATAACTTTGGGCTTTATTTGTTTTTCTTTCTTTAGTTACTTGAAGTGTAAAGTTAGGTTGTTTATTTGAGATTTTTTGTTTGTTTTATGAGGTAAGCATTTAATCACTATGAACTTCCCTCCTAAAACTGCTTTTGTTGCATCTTACAAAGTTTGGTATGTTCGAAATATAACATTTTTGTTTGCCTCAAGGTATTTTTTTTATTTTTCTTTGATTTCTGTTTTGATCCATTGGTTTTTCAATAGCACATTATTTAATCTCCACATATTCATCAATTTTCCAAAAACTGATTACCTTGCCTCTAGCCTGCTCTTCTTTTTGTTAATCCTCAACAATGATAGTTTAATTGATTTTTAAAGAGAGTGGAAGGGAGGGAGGGAAGAGAGAAAGAGGGAGAGAGAGAGATGGGAGAAAGACCATCAATTGGTTGCCTTCTGTACAGCCCCCAACCAGAGCCAGGGAATGAACCCACAACCAAGGTACGTACCCTTGACCAGGAATTGAACCCGAGACCCTTCAGTGTGTGGCTGACACTCTAACCACTTAGCGTCGGCCAGGTTTAGCCTGCTCTTTAACTAGTGCCAAGCACCACATTCCTCCAAATCACTTTTGCATCGGGCTGTAAGAAAAGATAAATGTTACCATGTCCTTCTCTTGGAGATGGTCCATGTTGCCTCATTGCCTACAGAATGAAGTCCAGTCACCTCTGGTCTATTCCTCAGCCTCATCTTTCTCTTTATTCACCTCCTTGCCTGTGATGCACCAGCAACACTGAATTAATTGGAGTTCCCCAGACCCCCTGGCCCTCCTTGGATTTGTATCACTACTTGAGCAGTTTCTTCTGTCCATGACACCCTTCTATTTCCTGTTCTGGCAAGCTCCTTACTAGCCTTCATGACCTTGCTCTAGCAGAGTTTGATTCTTTCATGAATTCATAGCATTCAATACGTGACCTTTCTTAGAGTATTTAACACCCTAAGTTAGCATTATGAGTACATGAAATAGTTGTATCCACTGAACTACAAGATGCCTCAAGGCAAAGAATCTATCTCATGCATCCTCCTTTTCTTAGATCCCAGTCTACACTCTCTTTTATTCGGCAAGAGTTTTATATGTATGCTTCAATGCTTTACTAAGTGAATTTATCAGCAGAGGTTGATTTATTAGCTGTATATTGAGAGCTTCTCAAGGAAAATAAGAAAAATCTCTCGATGTCATCAAAAGATGGCTTGAAATCATGTCTGTGTCTATTAAAGACGTGTCCTGCCAAGGCACCCATGTTTTGCAGGCTCTGGGAGCCATGAGAGCATTTATTTCTGGGGTGGTTTTCCTCCTAAGCTGCTCCTTAGGAGGAAAAAGTCTGATTTAAAAACTGACTCTGGCTATGCATGTCTAAAGACTGGAAGAATTAGGCTTCTCATAGGAATAAAGCAGGGATCTTAAAGAAATTGAGAGTTTTCAAAGTTGCATTGTAAGTATCCTTTTTGGAACTGTTAGGGTCAACCAGGGAATTGACTTAACTATCTGCTATTAATAGTAACATCTGTAGTTGAAGGAAGCAGTAGAAAGTGAGTTTGACTTTGAAAAAGAAACATGAAGAATTGGTGGCACTGATCCAATGAATTGATAATGTAAAATGTATCACCCAAGTAGAACTTAAGGAGGCTTAGTGTTTTGTTTCTTAAAGTATTTACACAATGTTCCAAACCTTCTGAAGGATTGGACAAGCATGCACACATGTGGGAGACATGTGTATGTCTTGGCTTAAAACTTTGCCGTAACTGCTCCAGGAAGATGTCATTGGTTTGTAGG
>NW_005875319.1:0-12488 GCF_000147115.1 Myotis lucifugus | reverse complement strand
GGGATCACAGGGTCAAATGGGAGTTCCATTTCCAGTTTTTTGAGGAAACTCCATACTGTCTTCCATAGTGGCTGCACCAGTCTGCATTCCCACCAGCAGTGCACAAGTGTTCCTTTTTCTCCACATCCTCTCCAGCACTTGTCGTTTGTTGATTTGTTGATGATAGCCATTCTGACAGGTGTGAGATGGTACCTCATTGTTGTTTTGATTTGCATTTCTCGGATGATTAGTGACTTTGAGCATGTTTTCATATGTCTCTTGGCTTTCTGAATGTCCTCTTTTGAAAGGTGTCTATTTAGATCCTTTGCCCATTTTTTGATTGGATTGTTTATCTTCTTTTTTTTAAGTTGTAAGAGTTCCCTATAAATTTTGGAGATTAGGCCCTTATCAGATATGACGTTGGCAAATATGTTTTCCCAAGAGGTGGGTTTTCTTGTTGTTTTGTTGATGGTTTCTTTTGTTGTGCAAAAGCTTTTTATTTTGATGTAGTCCCATTTGTTCATTTTTCTCTTTAGTTTCAACTGCTCTAGGAGCTGTATCAGTGAAGAAATTGCTTCGGCATATGTCTGAGATTTTGTTGCCCTTGGATTCTTCTAGAATTTTTATGGTTTCCTGTCGTACATTTAAGTCCTTTATCCATTTTGAGTTTATTTTTATGTATGGTGTAAGTTGGTGGTCTAGTTTCATTTTCTTGCATATATCTGTCCAATTTTCCCAACACCATTTATTGAAGAGACTATCTTGGCTCCATTGTATGTTCTTTCCTCCTTTGTCAAATATTAATTGAGCATATTGGTTCGGGCTAATTTCTGGACTCTCTATTCTATTCCATTGATCTATATGTCTGTTCTTGTGCCAGTACCAGGCAGTTTTGAGAACAGTGGCTTTGTAATACAGCTTGATATCTGGTATTGAGATCCCACTTACTTTGTTCTTTCTCAGGATTGCTGCAGCTATTCGGGGTCTTTTTTTATTCCAGATGAATTTTTGGAGAGTTCGTTCTAGATCTGTGAAGTATGCCGTTGGTATTTTAATGGGAAGTGCGTTGAATTTATAGATTGCTTTGGGTAGTATGGACATTTTAATGATGTTGATTCTACCAATCCATGAACATGGTATGTTCTTCCATCTGTTTATGTCTTCCTCTATCTCTTTTTTCAATGTCCTGTAGTTTTCTGAGTAGAGGTCTTTTACCTCTTTAGTTAAGTTTATTCCTAGGTAGCTTAATTTTTTTGGTGCGATGGTAAATGGGATTGTTTTTCTAATCTCTCTTTCTGCAAGTTCACTATTGGTGTATAGAAATGCCTCAGATTTCTTGGCATTAATTTTGTATCCTGCTACTTTGCCAAATTCATGTATTAAGTCTAGTAGTTTTTTGACGGAGTCTCTAGGGTTTTGTATGTATAATATCATGTCGTCTGCAAATAAGGACAGTTTTACTTCCTCTTTTCCAATTTGGATGCCTTTTATTTCTTCTTCTTGTCTAATTGCAATGGCTAATACTTCCAGGACTATGTTGAACAGGAGTGGTGAGAGTGGGCATCCTGTCTTGTTCCTGTTCTTAGGGGAAATGGTGTTAGTTTTTGTCCATTGAGTATGATGTTGGCTGTGGGCCTGTCATATATGGCTTTTATTATGTTGAGGTATGATCCTTCTACTCCCACCATGCTGAGAGTTTTTATCAAAAATGGGTGTTGGATTTTGTCGAATGCTTTTTCTGCATCAATTGATATGACCATGTGGTTTTTTTCTTTCAATTTGTTTATGTGATGTATCACGTTTATTGATTTGCGTATATTGTACCATCCTTGCATCCCTGGGATAAATCCTACTTGGTCATGGTGTATGATCTTTCTGATGTACTGCTGGATCCGATTTGCTAAGATTTTGTTGAGGATTTTGGCATCTATGTTCATGAGGGATATTGGCCTGTAGTTCTCTTTCATTGTGTTGTCTTTACCTGGTTTTGGTATTAGGGTGATGCTGGCTTCATAGAATGAGCTTGGAAGTGTTCCTTCCTCTTGAATTTTTTGTAGTAGTCTGAGGAGGGTAGGTTTTAGTTCTTCCTTGAATGTTTGGTAAAACTCCCCTGTGAAGCCGTCTGGCCCTGGGCTTTTGTTTGCTGGAAGCTTTCTGATGACTGCTTCAATTTCTTCCATAGTTATTGGCCTATTGAGATTTTTAGATTCTTCCTGATTGAGTTTTGGAATGTTGTATTTTTCTAGGAATTTGTCCATTTCCTCCAGGTTGTCTAGTTTGTTGGAGTAGAGCTGTCCATAGTATTTTTTAACAATCATTTGTATTTCTGTGGGGTCTGTTGTTATTTCGCCTCTATCATTTCTGATTTTGTTTATTTGGGTCCTCTCTCTTTGCTTCTTGGTGAGCCCGACTAGAGGTTTGTCAATCTTGTTTATCCTTTCAAAGAACCAGCTCTTAGTTTCATTGATTTTCTGTATTATCTTTTTGGTCTCTATGTCATTTATTTCTGCTCTAATCTTTATTATCTCCTTCCTTCTGCTCACTCTGGGGTTTTCTTGTTGCTCTCTTTCTAATTCTTTGAGTTGTAGAGTTAGATGATTTACTACCATTTTTTCTTGCTTTTTGAGATAGGCCTGTAGAGCTATAAACTTCCCTCTCAGGACTGCTTTCATTGCATCCCATAGGTTTTGGATTGTTGTGTTTTCATTGTCATTAGTTTCCAGGATGCTTTTAATTTCTTCTTTGATCTCATTGGTAACCCATTCAATATTTAATAACATGCTATTCAGCTTCCAAGTGTTTGAGTATTTTGGGTTGTTTTTTTTGTAGTTCATTTCTAATATTATGCCATCGTGATCTGAGAAGATGCTTGGTATGATTTCAATCTTCTTGAATTTGGGTAGACTTTGTTTGTGACCCAATATGTGGTCTATTTTTGAATGTGTCTTATGAGCCCTTGAGTAGAATGTATATTCCGTGGCTTTGGGGTGAAGTGTTCTGAAGATGTCAATTAAGTCCATCTGATTAAATGAGTCATTTAGGGTTGCTGTTTCTTTGCTGATTGTTTGTCTAGAGGATTTATCCAGTGATGTCAGTGGTGTATTAAAGTCCCCTACTATGATTGTATTGTTGTCGATCTCTCCTTTGATATCTTCCAGGAGTTTTTTTATGTATTTGGATGCTCCTGCATTGGGTGCATAAATGTTTACCAGGGTTATATCTTCTTGTTGTATTGATCCCTTTAGTATTATGAAGTGGCCTTCCTTATCTCTGGTTATGGCCTTCACTTTGAGGTCTATTTTGTCTGATATAAGTATTGCTACCCCAGCTTTCTTTTCCTTTCCATTTGCCTTGAAGATATTTTTCCATCCCTTCACTTTCAGTCTGTGTGAGTCCCTTTTAATGAGGTGGGTCTCTTGTAGACAGCAAACCATTACATTTAATTTTCTAAAGACTTTGGCATATATTCCTTAAAAAAACACACTTACACCATGTTATATTAGTTTAACTGGCAGTTGGAATTGAGTTTTATATTGAGTGAGCTAATTTGCCTCTACTAGCAGTTTTAAGAGATTAGTTTAATATGACTACTTAGTTCTCTACTCCCAAACTGTGCACTAAAATTTTTCTGCTAGATTTTAAGATTATAATTTTGACAATTCAAAATACTGTAGTGGAATATGAATGGGAGTTAAAACTAGTGTGTCAGTTTGGAGAGTTAAAAAAAAGGCAAAGATGTGGTTTGAAATCATCCTTTTCCAGGGTTAAGACTAGAGAGAGGCTTGTCAGGCACTTGCCTCAGCACAAAATTTAAAGGGACACCAAAAAATTGAGCAATAAAAAGAAATAATATTTTAATGAGGTTTTAAAAAATAAAAATTAGTGGAAAAACCCATGATGAACAAAATATCAAATTATAAAAAGATGTTAGTATTTGATTTTTCTTCTTGTGTCAGACTCCCATATGGAGTAGTATAACACTTGATGATCATTTCTTAGTTTAAAATTATAATAATTTTGTTCATCATTAGCTTTTTTAATTAATTTTAAAAATACTACTTATTTTGGAACCACATCTGGAATGTTGGTGTGAGAATATTCTGTAAACCCTCTTCTCTAAAACATCAGTATGAATAAAAGTTTACCGAGTGAGGCAAAAATTGTCAAACTACTTTAGAAATCTGGAAATTAACCACTTAGAACCATCCAAGGAGTTTATTCAAGAAAAAAATGGAGTCTTGGTAAGAACAGTGAACTTTGTAGCCTTTAAACTCATTCCCATTGTTCCTTTCTAGCACCGCAGGACCTTGGAAAACTAAAACTGCTGGAGAGAGCCGACCAGTTCAGAGCTCTTTAAATACTCTCGTCTCAGAAAATGGTGCTGTGTGAACTGTCTGGCAGCTCTCTGTAAAGCTCCATTCTCAGAGCTTGTTTTTATTTCACCTAATGAATTCTAATGACTCAGAATTCATTCAGGTAAATAGCATTAGGGCGTTTGTTAAAAACAATCAGTGGCAGTTGTTTAACATCACAGTTGCCAGAAGTGGATACATGAATTGGGGTTAACGAGAGGTTGACTAAAAAACTTAAAAGGAATAATTGAGAAAGGAGATATCCGTAGAGGGTTTTGAAAAGCTTTGACATATTTTTTTAGAACCTAGAAAGCCCATATTCATGTGCAGGTCTGTGTATATGCTCAACAAAGACTTGAAAAGGCCCTAATCTATCACCTCTGGCTGACATTGAAACTTTACACAAGCAGGAAGAAAGGCTTAGGTAGAGTTATAAACTGCCTATCAGAGCATAGAAAACCTGTGTCAGTATACACACAGAGCCCCTCAGCAAAGGGTGTGAGACATATTGTTTCAAGTATTTAAGGAAATTTCTGTTTCATCATTAGCTGACTACTAAAGCAAATTGAGCAGAGACTTAAGTGGCTGCTCATGATAAAGAAAATAGATTTTACATAATTACTTTAGGAAATGGACAAACACATTAGGAAGAAGAACAACAACAAAAAACAGCAACAACACTAAACCTTTGGTGGTTGGTGGTGGAATCTGATTTCTGGAGTTGCCATATTATTTGAAATCCAATTTTCAACACATAATTAGAGCACATATAAAGAAACAGGAAAGTATGACCCATTTGCAGAGGTAAAATACAATAAAAAGTGTCCCTGAGAAAGACCATATATTGGGTTTATAAAACAAGTGTTTTAAGTCAATGACTATGAATATATTAAGAATAAAAGAAAACTGTGTCTGAAGAATTAAAGGAAAGTATGAGAATGATGTCTCACCAAATAGAGAATATCAATAAAGAGATAAAAATTATTAAAAAAGAACAAAATAGTAATCCCATAGTTGAAAAGTATAATAACTTAAATGAAAAAAAAAATCACTGGAGAGGCTCCACAGCAGATTTAAATTGGCAAAAAGAAAGACTCAGAAACTTTATAATAGAACAATTGAAATTATACAATTTGAGGAACAGAAAGTCAAAAGAATAAAGAAAAATGAACAGAACCTCAGACTATTCATCATGAGTATCAAAATATGCATAATGGAATTCCCAAAAGGAGAGGAAAAATAAAGGGACAGAAAGAATACTTGAAGAAACAATAGTCACAAAATATGTCAAATTTCATTTAAAACATAATCTGTACATACAGAAAGTTGAATGCATCCCAAGCAGGATAAACACAGAGAACTTCACCTAGACGCACAACAGTCAAGTTGTTGTAAGCAAAAACAAAGAAACTAGTAAGGGAGAAGTGAATCATTATGTACATTATGTACATAAGATTAATATCTGACTTCTCATCAGAGATCACAGAGGCCAGAAGGTAGTAGAATAAAGTACTGAAAGTGCTGGAAGGATCACCATCCAATCAAGAGTTCTATATCCAGCAAGACTATTCTTCAAAATTAGAAGAAAAAAAATTAAGATGTATTAATTAACAAAACAAGGGAATTTGTTAAAAATCCTTAAAAACCAGATAATTTGTCACTAGCAGACCTGCCCTACAAGAAATATTAAAGGGAATCTTTAAAAAAAATACATTTTATTGATTTCAGAAAGAAAGGGAGAGGGAGAGAGAGCTGGAAACATCAGTGATGAGAAAGAGTCATTGATTGGCTGCCTCCTACATGCCCTGCACTGGAGATCAAGCCCACAAGCCAGGAATGTGCCCTGACCAGGAATCAAACTGTGACCTCCTGGTTCATAGGTTGATGCTCAACCACTGAGCCATGGCGGCTGGGCTTAAAGGGAATCTTGATATTGAAGGTTGTAGTGAAAGAAAGTAGACAATAACTCAAATCCACAGAAGAAATAAAGAGTACCAGTAAAGGTAACTACTTTAGTAAATGTAAAAGATTATGAACTCTTAAGAAAAAAATTTTAAAAATGTAATAAAAGAGCAAGGGAATTAAAATGGCATTCAAAAATACCTAACACAAAAGAAGGCTGTAATGGATGAATAGAGGAACAAAAAAACATGACATATAGAAAACATAGTAAAATGGCAGATGTAAATCCTACCAGTAATTACACTAAATGTAAATTGAATAAACACTCTAATAAAAAGTCAGAGATTGGTAGAATGAATTAATAAACATGATCCAGTTATATGCTTTCTACAACAGATCTACTTTATATTAAACACAAATGGAATGGAATGAGATATGCATGCAAACAATAACCAAAAGAGAATTGGGAATGGCTATGCTAATATTGGACAAAATGGATTTTAGTAAACAACTAGAGGCTCGGTGCACAAACTCGTGCACTGGTGGGGTTCCTCGGCCTGGCCTGTGTCCTTTGCAATCTGGGACCCCTTGGGGGATGTGGGATAGCTGGTTTGGCCAGATCCTCCCAGGCCTGATCCAGACAAAAGGGAGCCCGATTCCTGCAGGCCCTGTCCAGATAAGGGGGGAGCCCGATCTCACAGGCCCGATCCAGACAGGAGGGAACCTAATCCTGTGCACTGAGTGTCTGTCCCCTGGTAATCAGTATGCATCATAGCGACCGGTCGACCGGTCGTTCAGTCGCTTAGGCTTTCATATATAGACTAGAGGCCCAGTGCACGAAATTCTTGCACTGGGGGGGGGGGGGTGTCCCTCAGACCAGCTTGCACCCTCTCCAATCTGGGACCCTTGGGGGATGTCCCTCTCACAATCCGGGACTGCTGGCTCCTAACCACTCACTTGCCTGATTGCCCCTAACTGCTTCTGCTTGCCAGCCTGATCGCCCCCTAACCACTCCCCTGCTGGCCTGATTGACACCTAACTGCTCCCCTGCCAGTCCGATTGCCCCCAACTGCCATCCCCTGCTGGCCTGATCTCCCCCAATTGTCCTCCCCTGCCAGCCTGATCGTCCCCAACTGCCCTCCCCTGCTTGCCATCTTGTGGTGGCCATCTTGTGACAACATGGGGGTGGCCCTCTTGTGATGACATGAGGGCATGAGGGCCACCTAGGCTTTTATTAGAATAGATTATTACAAGATATAAAGGAAGTCATTATATTTTGATAAAAGGCTTAACCCATCAGGGAGACATAACAATTACAACCATTACATCTAAAAACATATCTCCAAAATACATGAAGAAAAAAGTGACAAAATTTGAGGGGAACAAATAAAAAATCAATAATAATAGTTGGAAAGTTCAATGTCCTGCTGTCAGTAATGGATTGAAACTAGATAGAAGTTGAACTAGGCCAGTGGTCGGCAAACTCATTAGTCAACAGAGCCAGATATCAACAGTACAACGATTGAAATTTCTTTTGAGAGCCAAATTTTTTAAACTTAAACTATATAGGTAGGTACATTGTTATTAACTTAATTGGGGTACTCCTAAGCTGGCCTTTGCTAAAAATGTCCTCAATCTGAGGGTTTGACCTCAGGGAAGATACCCCCACTTCTTCTAACACCACTTCTTCAAAATAGACTCACCCAGGCCGAAAACCGACTTCTGCGCATGGACCACGAAGTTTCAATCGCACTGTACCTGCGCGCCCGCACGTGGTATTTTGTGGAAGAGCCACACTCAAGGGGCCAAAGAGCCGCATGTGGCTCGTGAGCCGCGGTTTGCTGACCACTGAACTAGGCCATTAGATGGGAAATCATCAAGGAAATAGAATAGTTGAACAACACTGTAAACCAACTACATACAACTAACAGACACTTATAGAGCACTCCACGCAAACACAGCAGAGTACACATCATTCTCAAGTGCACATACAAAATTCTTTAGAATAGAATATATCAGGCCATTGAACATATGTTAGGCCACAGAACAAGTCTCAGTGAATTTAAAAGCATTGAAATTATACACAGTATGTTTTCTGACCACAATGGAGTGATATTAGAAATTAATAGCAGAAGAAATTTCAGAAATTCACAAAATGTGGAAGTTAAACAACATACTCTTAGTAACCAGTCAAAGAAGAAATCACACATTACCACCAAACTTAGTGGCTTAACAGAAATTTATGATCTTATAGTTCTGGAGGTCAGAGGTCTGACATGGGTTTCACTGAGCTAAAATCAAGGCATTGGGAGGGCCGTGCTCCTTTCTGGAGGCTACAAGGGAGAATCTGTTCCCTTGCCTTTTCTAGCTTCCAGAGGCCGCCTGCATTCCTTGGCTCATGGCTCCTTCCTCCATCTTCAGCACCAGCATGTTGCATCTCTCCACTGTCCTTCCAGATTTCTAATTTCTCTTTGACTGTAACACTCTTCCAATTCCCTCTTCCATGTTTAAAGACCCTTGTGATTTTATTGGGTTCACCTGGAGAACCTAGAATACTCTCCCTGTAATAAGATCAGCAGGCTAGTACCTTAATTCCACTGGCAACTTCATTTTCTTTTGCCATTTAATCCATCATATTCACAGGTCCTGGGAATTAGGATGTAACAACTTTCTAGGAAAGTGGTGTATGTATGTGGGGGGAGCATGGTTCTATCTACCACACTTTACACATGTCAATACACCACATTTTAATATTTTTATGACAGTTCAATAATTGTCACTCAGTTGCCTTAATATACAGAATTTATTTTTCTATCCACATCAAATGTATTAAACTGGCCAGATGCAACAGTAACAAAAAATGTAAAGAAATATGAGACAAATTGTACAACATAAAGTAGTGTTTATTTGTGTGTATGTGTTTATATATGTATATGTAAAAATATGCATACATATGGGTATGTATGTGTATGTGTATACATACACATGTACACATAATTTTACAGTTAATCAGGGGGTTCTAGAAAATCAATATGCCATAGAGATTCCTGGAAAGATAATGCTTATAAAATAAGGCCATGTTTGTAAGGATCCAAAATCAACCAAAGATTCTTAATGAAAAATGCAAAAATTAGAGACAAAGAAATATTCTTCTTCTTAGGATAGTCTTTCTTCTTATTCACCATAAAAACAAACAACCCAATTTAAAAATGGGCAAAGGACCTGAATAGACACTTCTTCTTTAAATATATTTTATTGGTTTTTTTAAAGAGAGAGGGGTAGAGAGAAACATCCATCAGCTGCCTCCTGCACACCCCCTATTGGGGATATGCCCACAACCAAAGTACATGCCCTTGACCAGAATCGAACCTGGGACCCTTGAGTCCGCAGGCCGACACTCTATCCACTGAGCCAAACTGGTTAGGGCCTGAATAGACACTTCTTTAAAGAGGACATACAGATGGCCAATGGACATATGAAAGATGCTCAGCCCTAGTCAGTTTGTCTCAGTGGATAGTGTGTAGGCCCTGGGACTGAAGGGTCACAGGTTTGATTCTGGGTCAAGGGCACATACCTTGGTTGCGGGCTCAATCCCTGACCCCAGTTGGGCTGCATGTGGGAGGCAACCAATCAATGTATCTCTCTCACATTGATGTTTCTCTCTTTTCTCCACCCCTCCCTTCCACTCTCTCCAAAACAAAACAAAGCAAAATAAAACCCAGTGGGAAAATATCCTCAGGTGAGGATTAACAACAACAACAAAAAACCCCACAAATAATACTTAGGAATAAATTTAACCAAGGAGTAAAAGACCTCTATTTGGAAAACTATAGGACATTGAAAAAAGAAATAGAGAAAGATAGAAACAAATGGAAATGTATACCATGTTCATGGATTGGTAGAATTAATATCATTAAAGTGTCTATATTACCAAAAAAAATGTCTATACTATCCAAAACAACCTATAGATTCAATGCAATCACTATTAAAATACCAATGGCATACTTCACAGAGCTAGAACAAATACTCCAAAAATTTATATGGAACTATAAAAGACCCTGAATAGCTGCAGCAGTCTTGAGAAAGAAGAATGAAGTTGGAGGGATCACAATACCAGATATCAAACTATACTGCAAAGCCATTATAATCACAACAGCCTGGTACTGGCACAAGAATGGGCATATAGACCAATGGATCAGAATAAAGACCCACACTTTTATGGTCAATTAATATTTGACAAAGGAGGCAAGAATATACAATGGAGTAAAGACAACCTCTTCAACAAATGGTGTTGGGAAAACTGGACAGACACATGAAAAAAAAAAAGAAATTAGACCACTAACTTATACCATACACAAGAATAAACTCAAAATGGATAAAATACTTAAATGTAATGCATGAAACCATAAAAATCTTTGAAGAAAACACAGGCAGTAAAATCTCAGATATCTCATGTAGCAGAATTTTTGTGAATACATCTCCTAGGGCCGTGGTCGGCAAACTGCGGCTCGCGAGCCACATGCGGCTCTTTGGCCCCTTGAGTGTAGCTCTTCCTAAGCCTTAATTAAGTACCCTAATTAAGTTAATAACAATGTACCTACCCTATATAGTTTAAGTTTAAAAATTTGGCTCTCAAAAGAAATTTCAATCTTTGTACTGTTGATATTTGGCTCTGTTGACTAATGAGTTTGCCGACCACTGTCCTAGGGCAAAGGAAACTAAGGAGAAAACAAATGGGACTGCATCAAAATAAAAATCTTCTGCACAGCAAAAGAAACCACCATCAAGATGAAAAGGGAACCTACTGTATGGGAGAACATATTTGCCAATGATACATCTGATAAGGGCTTAATATCCAAAATATATAAAAGACTCATGCAACTCAACAAAAGGAAGATAAACAATCCCCCCCCCTTAAAATGGGCAGAAGACTTGAATAGTCATTTCTCCAAAGAGGACATACAAATGGCCAAGAGACATATGAAAAATGTTCCGTCACTAATCATCAGAGAAATGCAAATTAAAGCCACAATGAGATATCACCTCACACCTGTCAGAATGGCTATCATAAAAAAAATAAACAACAAGTGCTGGTGAGGATATGTGGAGAAAAAGGAACCCTAATACACTGCTGGTGGGAATGCAGATTGGTGCAGTCACTATGGAAAACAGTGTGGAGTTACCTCAAAAAATTAAAAATGAAACTTCTGTTTGACCCAGCAATCCCACTTCTGGGAATATATCCTAAAAACCCCAAAACACCAATCAGAAGGAATATATATGCATCTCTATGTTCATGGCAGCATTATTTACAATATCTAAGATTTGGAAACAGTCCAAGTGCCCATCAGTAGATGAATGGATAAAAAACTATGGAAAATTTGCACAGTGGAATACTATGCAGCTGTAAGAAAGAGGGATCTCTTACCCTTTGGGACAGCATGGATGGACCTGGAAAATATTATGCTAAGTGAAATAAGCCAATCCAAGGAAGACAAATATCACATGATCTTATTTGTGGAATCTAATGAACAAAATGAATTGGCCAACAAAATAAGACCTGAAACATGGAGGCATGGAACAGACTGACATACCTCGATGTGGGTATGGAGGGATGAGAATAGATAAACCAAAGAACTTATCCCATATAATAAAAAAGAAGCATGTAAATTGACCATCCCTCTGCTCACCAGCCAATCAGGAGTGAGTATGCAAATTAACCTGGCAAAGATGGCAGGCTAATTTGCATACACAGGCGCTGGGCAGAGAGTGGAGCGGCTTGGGGAACTTGGCTCCCCAAGCCGCCAGATGGAGAGCAGAGAGGGAGAGCTGGCAGCTTGGAGGACTTGGCAGAGTGGGAGGCCATGGGACGGAGACAGAGCAGGAAGGGAAAACCAAGAGCGTGGGGAGCACCAGGAATTTTGGGAATAGTAGTTCTGGTGGCAGACGGATCTCCTAAACACTAGAGCAGTGGTTCTCAACCTTCCTAATGCTGAAACCCTTTAATACAGTTCCTCATGTTGTGGTGACCCCCAACCATAAAATTATTTTCGTTGCTACTTCATAACTGTAATTTTGCTACTGTTATTTTACTGAATTGTAATGTAAATATCTGATATGCAGGATGTATTTTCATTGTTACGAATTGAACATAACTAAAGCATAGTGATTAATCACAAAAACAATATGTAATTATATATGTATTTTGCGATGGTCTTAGGCGACCCCTGTGAAAGGGTCGTTCGACCCCCAAAG
>NW_005875318.1:0-12490 GCF_000147115.1 Myotis lucifugus | reverse complement strand
ACTTATCAGAGGGCATCTCAGGTGTCCCCTGGCTGTGATCTTTACCACGAACAGTGTATGCAAATTCAGCTGGTGTGTTCCTTTGGGTTCTCCAGTTTACATTCGCACAGGAAGAGTGGCAGACAAAGCTTACAGGGACTGAGGTTCACGTTTGTCAGAATTTTTAAAAAAACTTTTGGTGATTTTTTTCAAGTATTTCTTTCTCTACAAAAACAGGTGTTACCTCAGTTTCTAATAATTTCTGGATGAAATGGCATTTGCAATTCAAAAATGGTGGACGCACTTTAAAATGCATAAGTTTGCCTTTAGGGTAACTCCCAGCATTACAATGAACAGTTCTGTAAGTTGGTGCCTCTCAGCACATTTCTGTGACTGTTTTGTGTAGATAGGCTGTACTTATTTTGGTTGCATTGATACCTTGTCAGGCAATTAGTTGAAGAAAACTGCAAAGTATTTTCTTATGTGATTGCTGTATAGTGCAATAGTATCAAAGAATAAGAAGGCACTGATGTTGAGACGAAAAGTTATATTCAGGATCATGTGTATGATGGTTGTATATTTTGTGTGAAATATGTGTGAAAATGACATAAGTGTGAATCACTTAGCACTCTCAAGAATTATGCAGATTCTGCATTGTTCTATGCCGTGTGCCTAAAAAACCTACTTGATGTTTATTGTGGATTCAATATTACTCATAGTACGTATATTTATACAATATACTTGCAATGTATATAGATGTATATTAGTATTCTAAGTACTGATTTAAAAACTTGAAGCAAGATAGCATTTTATTTCATATCTTTCTGTTTTGCTTCTGTTTTATGCAAATATGAATCCTTTTTTAAGTGATTGTTAAAATTGTACGGCATTACATTTTAAACTACAAATAAAATTTAAAAATGATATTTGTTTTTCACATTGACTTTTCTTGTATCACTTGAACTGGATTACTTTGCATTTCAGTCAGCACTTAGGAATTTCATCATAATTAGCCATCATATTTCAAGTAGGATCAATATATGATTAACAGTTAGTGATTACCACTACTTTGGAGACAACAGCAAAGTAGAGTATTATGGTGAAATGGTGTTTTGATGTGGTCCCACAATTCTTGAAAAAAATACGTGTAGTCTCCCAGGAAACCACATGTACAGTTGGCAGCTTGCTGGTCAGTATTGTCTCAGAAGTATAAAATATTATGGGGATTTTTATGAAACTGTTGTATATATGAAATTAGATGAAGCAGGAGAACTCCACTGAGTACCATCTCATTAAAAGGCTTTTATTTATAACTATAAAATATATTAGTTGTATTTTTGAAATGATGGATAAAGCAGCAAAAAATGGGAGATAGTACCGCATCATATCCATTGATTTCTCTTTGCCAAATATTCTTGGTCTGCTATAGGCATATATTATAGACTGCATCACAGCATTTAAAATAGGATTCCACTGGTGATTAAAATTTTTAGTTTTTTGCTTTACATATTCAGTATATTTTGTATCTCTTTAAACATATTTTATAGGTAGGCAATAATGCACATTACACAAATTCAAAAATTACAACAATGCAGTGTGAAGTAATTTCCCCCCTAAAATTTCTCCTAACCTCCTAGTTCCCATCTTTAAAGGCAGCTCCCTTTGCCAGTTTACTACTGATCCTTGTGGAAATGGTCTATAAACACACATTATATAATTGATAGCATTTAGCATTCTTTCTTCTGAATCTTATTTATTTCTATGAATAACTTATTTTGGACAGTGTTTCATATGAAGGCACATAGATCTGCTTCATTATTTTAGAAGTTGAAATAATATACACTTTATATATCTTTCGTGCTGAAGCAATATGTTTATATATAAGCTACCCCAATATTAAAAAGTTTACAGCAAATAGTTCATCTGCCAGCCTTTAACTTATCATAATACATTGCCAAATAAGCATCTTTTTTTTCCTCCCCCTCTCATCATGTGGCTTTTAATTACAGTTTGGATACTTGCTTTCCACTAGGGAATTAGGTCTCCACCTGTTTACGTTTCTATTCACAGAGTGATAAGAATGTAGGAATCCTAGTTTTGAGAAGGAAGAGAATCTAAACTGTTTCTAATGCCCTCACTGGGCAGATGAGGAGACTGACCATGGAAGTTAAAGCTGAATAGACAAGGTCTCTCCTTTTCGTTTATTTTCATTAGTCAGTTCTTCAGCTACCCATTCATTTATTTATTTGCTCATCCTTTCTTTCAACATCTATTCACCAAGAATCTATCTTATTCTTAGTGGTAAGCCATGCACCACTGTAAATAGAATATGAATTATCCATCTTTTCCCCAGTTTCTCTCCTTCCTTGCAGACACCCCTTCCCCACCCTTTCAAAGGCAGTGTAGTATTTAATCAGTGAATGGTAGTATGAATTATTCTCCTCTGCACTCTAAAATTTGAGGCTACTTGTTTTTGTATTACTTTCCACTACTTCTGTAAACTATGGTGTACACTTGCCCCTGAACATAACATAGCCAAGTATTGTGTATCTTCAAATATAAAGGCAGGCTGGGGAGTGTGCGGGAGGGCTGATAGTGTGTGCAGAGTGGAATATAAGAACAATAGAGAAAAAAATTACTATTATATATTAGAGTCATAATTGGGAGTCTAACATATTGGTGCAATGAAGTCTTAGGATGTAATTTTATGAAAGTATATTTGCATTTCCATGTGTCTCTGTTTATGTGCATTTTTAGACAGAAGTTTATTTTTTCATTTAATCTTCAAATGTGTACAAGATTGCAGAAAGTTTAAGATAAAGATACAGTGTTATTAATTACTAGAGGCCAGGTGCATGAATTTGTGCACGGGTGGAATCTGGCTGGCCCACCCTAATTGGGGTCAGGGGAAAGGATGTGGGAGGTTGGTGGTTGAACTCCCGGTTGGTCAACTCCTGCCCAAGGGGACAATTTGCGTATTAGCCTTTCATTATTTAGGGTAATTATGCTTTTGAGTTACCTGTGCCCTTTCTGTATATTTTAAACATACTTAATTGGAATCCTTTTAGAGTTGGATACAGGACATGAATATTTAAAAAAAAAAACACATATTGTAATGTTAGTTAGATACCACAGGAATGAAAAAGATAAAAAGAAGTACAAGTAAAATATGAAACCGGGTTGTCTTGAAAGAGAAAGAAAACAACAATGTGAAAACTGTGATAACGGGTGAACACCATTTGGTGGATAGAAGCTGGTATTTAAAATAAACCCTTTGAAAGTAAAATATCTTTCTCCTTTTGATTTTGTTCTGGTCACTGTGTTTCCTGAACAATCCCAAAGAGACTCCTATTTATCTTGATTGACTATGAATAAAATCAATAGCAATCACATGGATTTTTTCCTCATACACTTTAGTTGTAAATTGTTTGAACTGTAATGTATTGACAAAAAGGAAAAAACCATAAAACTCTAGAAAACTGTTGGAAATATTAAAGATAACACTTTCCATAAGCTATCCATTACTGAGCATAGCACATTTTTACCTTTATAACTTAGAACCGAAGTAAAATGTTCCATATGTTATTCTGCCTCAAATGACTGACTCCAAAATTGGCTGATTTACTAGTTATCCTGATATGCATTCCCACCTAAAACATTGCCTTAAGAATGCTTATCACGTGGAGGTAAAAAGAGAAAAGGTGCTGAGACATTATCTTTCCTAAAATCAATGTCTTTTGAATTCTACTAATGTTTTAGCACACCACAGTGATTCCTGGCACCATCATCAAAACACACGGATGTATGTATTACCACACCACCACCACCAAAAACAAAATACCTGATTTATATGAACAGCAAGAAATGTGCCATGTGGTGCCTAGACAATGCCATATGTGCCGCCATGTACATAAAAGGAGCCATGCCTGTAGATTAATGGTGATATCTCAGCTGCTATTCTGTTTCCACTGATGGCCTTTTCAGGGCATATTCAGTTGTGTACTAAGGAAGGTAAAGGTTCTTTAGAAGAGACTGACATATTTCTAAGAATACAATTTTCTCAGTAAAAAAGAAACACATTAAAAGGGCTGCAAATATATCTCATTTTACTGTTCTTTAAAGGAATGCTAATAAAACAAGCAACCAAAAAAAAAAAAAAAAGAAGCAGAACATGATACCCCAGAGCATCCCAATCTGAAATGAATGAGTAAACCTTACATTTGTGAACATGGTAGCAATGATGGCATTCATTTTATCTGTTCATCACAAGCAGTTACCCATATTATTATGCTTTTTAAAATGGGTTTTTATTGATTTTGGAGAGAGGAAGGGAGGAGAGAGAGATAGAAACATCAATGACGAGAGAGAATCATCTATCAGCTGCCTCCTGCATGTCCCCTACTGAGAATCAAGCCTGCAATCTGGGCATGTGCCCTGACCAGGAATCAAACCTTGACCTCCTGGTTCATAGGTTGATGCTCAATCACTGAGTCACACTGGCTGGACTTTACCCACATTATTAACCAGATACACCAAATTCATAGATGCAGAGGCCTGGCCTATATTCATTTCTCCAAAGATCTCTCTTTTGTCAGTAATATGTTTTTTCCCCTTTCATTTTAAGGTTTGCTTTATTTTAGGTAAATATTTAAATGATCAAATTGAGAGATTTGAGGTCAGTTAGATTAAAACTGGTAGAATTAAACAATGAAGATAGTTTTTCTGAGCAAGAGAGGATCTGGATTGTCCAATCTCTGGGGGGGGGGGGGGAAAGCAAGTAGAAATTTATTGATTGTCTGCTTTCTTAATAGACATTTGGGTAGAATTATTTTAATTAAGCCTTTCTGTAAATAATCCTGTAAGAGATTTAATCATCTCAAACTTTTTTTTTAGATGCTGTAGATAGTAATGCAATGTCAATGTAGAATACCAACCAACAGGCCATTTTGATAGGGGAGGGGCATGTAATAGATAAAGAATCACAGTTGTTTTATACTTATTCACATAGAAAAGAGATTTTTCTTACAGACCCTGGGAAACTGAAGGATGTGTCGCCAGAAGGAAATCAGGGACCAGAGACAAGGATATCTCAAAGCCCAGATGAGCTGGACACTGAAAAGAAGATACCTGTTATGCGCGGATCAAGGGTAGAACCTACCTGAGAGGAGACAGCGTCCCGGGGCTATCTTTGCAAGGACAATGATAGAAAGAAGGCCCTGGGAACTCCCTAGTTTTAGATTTTTTTACCCACCCTCTAACCTTATAGAAGCACTGGCTTGAAATGAAATGTCAGAGCAGTCTTTTCAAAGTATTACACCTGCCGCTCTCTCAGATGGCCAGTCATCTGAATAATAAAAAGCACCACAAAGATTCAACCTTGTCTCTACTTATTCGACTCTGGTATTGATGGGTAGCAGGATCCTTTCGTGTCCAGTTTCAATTTGAAATAGAAACATTTACTCTCACTTTTTTTAGCCAAGTGTGGTCACCAATAAACTGATTCTAGAACTTAGATTCAGTAGAATAAATCTAATTATTTACATAGTATATACTTTAATATCATATGGAATTTATTATATAGTTTATTTTTACCTCATAGTCATACCTAATATCCATGCAATATTGAGGGTTTTTTTTTTCATTCAAAACTTTTTCACTTTGATTTTTTCCCCACCTCTTCATAAAATATTTATATTCAAACAAATCCCAATTCAAACGAGTTACCCAAACAAATCCCATTTCACAAACTACCTTCCTATTGAAGTTTACAGATGGACTACAAAAACAACACGCTTTTTTGTCATCACTTTGTGGTTAATTTACTTCTTTTCTTTTCAAAACTGCAGTAGTTCATATCCTAAACTTAAATTTGTAAAATATTTTAATTTTTCAAATTCAATTTATTTAAATAACACTGTTAGAACTAGTTCTCTATTTTCAGGCAGAGTCAGCAAAACGCCTCTAGGATGGGGTTGATTGATAGAAAAATCACTTTTTGGGGTATTTCCCCCATAAAAGTACACTTTCTAATACATACAATGATGACAAGCTCTAGTTTAGAAATTTTTCCTTGATTTTGCCATGAAATGAAAAAACAAACAAAAACTTGACATTTCACAAGCAGTTTGTTTTATGGGAATTCAATTGTTGTATATGATTAAGGCATAAGTATTTATTTTTCATGATGGAATAGTTTCAGGTAATGTTAACGCCATGAAGGATATTTTTTAAATAGGGAGAGAATAATTTTGCATTTAATGATGCTATTTGTGAGTGAAAATAATGATGATGATTTGTCAATAGTCTGAAAAAATTTGTCTTTGCATTATTGTTAAGGTAATCAAAAAGTAATTTTATGTTTATGAGTCTTTTAACAGAAAAAAAAGTACTGCTTGTATATCATTAATAAAAAAAACAAAGCAGTTTTAGTCTGTTCAGAGAAAATAGGGAGATATTTCCAGCAAAAGAGCTTACTTGTGTGAACCAGACAGAAGGCTGGACTGTGGGGTCTTGCTGCGTTAGGCTTCCCCGATCAGCCAGGCATGGCAACCCTGTCTGCTCTTATTGATTAGCTCTCAAGGCTGATTTGGAGCTTGTGCTGTCAAGGTTTTAGGTTTGTCCAGTTGGTTTCACACAAAGAAAATTCTAGGACCTGTCACCTTAGAATGTAGCCAGCGCTAACAGCAGCCCCATCCTCAAAGGCACCAGGGAACAAGTTGAGAGAGGGTTAATCGCCGAACATAAGCTATGGGAAACCTAGAAAAATAACCCTTACTTGTCATTCAATGTTGTAAGAAGCATAGTATGTCTCAGGTATTATGGATTTGAAAAGATAGAGACTCGGCTGCTGAAAATTATAGTCCAAACTTTTGAAACAGTGAAATGTAATCATTTAAGAGCTCTAATTTTGAGGCCTGGGCAGCTAGATATAGAGAAATTAGCTACTGCGTCCCTAATTCTTAGTAACACCATTTAAGCTGGGTGTTTATAGGATTTACCTGGTTAGCCCTAAACTTAAAGTCAACTTGACTTCCCTTGGCTCTTTCCTCTCTCCTCCCCCACGCGCAGGCCGCAATGTTCTCTAGGCCTCTTCTGTCCTCTTCGCCTTCTCCTTAATTCACATCTACTAGTCAAGGCATAAATGACTAGTAAAAGTTTTAGGTTTTTAGCTCTACTCCCAGGGACAACTGCCCCATTTGATAGAGAGTACAGTGTCAAATCAGTGCCCCCCTTTAATCCAGAGAGCCCTAGTGGGGGGGGGGGCGGTGGCAGTGGAAAGGGCTTCTGCTCTACTCCATCCCCCTGTATTCAACTTAGAGTGGCTTCACTTTTTTCAGTTTCGGGGTTGGGTAATATTTCATTAAAAATGAATCCCAAGTTTACAAAAGGCAATATGCAAACATTTCAATTTTACTTATATGAAACATATATAAAATAAGAACTCTTTGATCCTGAATTCAGATTTATATTTTTTAATATGAGCTCTGCCATTTATTAGTATGTAACTCTGGACATTTATCAAGCCAATCTGAGCCTCAGTTCCTTATCTGTAAAGTGGATTTACTAATAATATCTACCACGTATAACTATTATGAGAATTAAGGAAGATAAGATGCTCAACACAGTTGCTGATCCATATTAGGTGGTAATTATACTCAGGCATTCTTCAAATGCAGAAGGTGATCCTTTACAATCTTGGAACTTTTCAAAATACTTAAAAACAAAACCATATATAAGTATTTTCCTATATGTAAGAATAGCTGTGAGATGCCAAGACAAATTAAGCCTCTTAATTTATAAATGGCTAAGGCATTATATACTTCTGTTCCATTCCAAGTACATTTCCTAAGCTAATGCTACTTATAAAATACAGCCAATTAGAGAAGCCAAATATGTTACAGGATCTAACTAACCAATGAATGCAGGGCTGAAGAAAGAAAATGTAGCCCAAAAGTCAAGAGCCAGAGAGTTAGGCCCAGCCTGCATGTCTCAGTGATTGAGCATCAACCCATGAACTAAGAGGTCACTATTCAATTCCCTGTCAGGGCAATTCAGTTAAATCACCAGTCGGGGGTGTGCAGGAAGGAGGCAGCCGATGATCAATGATTCTCTTTCATCATTGATGTTTCTATCTCTCCCTCTCCCTTCCTCTCTGAAATCAATAAAAATACATTTTAAAAATAAAAGAGAGAGTTAAAGAAGGAATCAGAACCAAGAAGCAAATGAAAGAATGAGGTTTGAGGGACCAGAACTTTGTGAATAGAAATACCAAAATATCCTTCATATGGGGGGTAGAAATGGTTTGTTGTATTGGCTCAAAGGAATCAGATCAATGCGGACCCTCTTTGCACTCTATAAAGATAATATAGCCAAGATGACAGGTACATATATGGAAAGCAAGTTGGATAATATGTGTTGACAAATTCAGATCTGAGAATCTAGAGAGCATGGGAGGATGTGAGAGACTGGGCTACATGTCTAAATTCTTTTAAAATGCGACAAAAAAACAACAACAAGGAAATAACATACAGCCAAAGGCCAGATTCTGCTAATAGGCTGCCAATTTATAATCACATCACAATACAATATCTCATCTGTTCTTACTATCATCATGGAGTCCATATAACATCTTGGGAATGGCATGGCCAGGGAATATTTCTTGATGCACTGTTATCCCAGCAGGCAAATAAGAAGACATGGGAGTTAACTTATGAAAATGTTTGGGTGCTTAGACAACTGTATTTACCTAAACACATAAACATGTAGACAATTCAGAAAGGGGAAAATATGTAAAAATGTCCTGCAAAATATAATGACGGCCTTTTTCATAAGTCAACTGCCTGGCCCTTGGTAAATTCTGGAGTGCTCTGGAGTGCTCCTGGTATGAAATCTTAGAGAGAGAACAAGGAGGGAGGGTGTATTTGTTTTCTAAGGCTGCCATCACAAAGTACCAAAGACTGGGTGGCTTAACAGAGCAGAAATCTATTCTCTCACAGTTCTGGGGGCTAGAAGTCTGAAATCATGCCATGCTCTCTCTGAATGCCCCACACCTTTTGCTTAGTTCTGGTGGTATTGGAAAAATGTTGGTGTTCCTTGACTTGCAGATGCATCACTCCCACCTCTACCTTCTTTGTCACACGGTGCTCTCTCTTCACATGCCTATGCCTCTTCTTAGAAGGGTAGCAGTCTGTTGTATCAGGGCCCAGCATGATTCCGTATGCCTTATCTTCATCTGATCTGCAAAACCCTTTTCCAGATAAGGTCACATTCAGAGGTACCAGAGGTTAGGATTTAACATATATTTTTGGGGGGGAGCACAATTCAACCCACTACAGAGGAGATTACACCTGTATTCCTTTGTGTTCCACTTTCCTGATGGAATTATAAATTATATATTTTATCATTTTCTTTACTTTCTAGAGGAAAATGCAAATAACTGGAACATTTACAAGTGTAATTATGGCCTGACTATTTTCTTAAATATCTTTCTAAGGCTCTGCATTTCTCTCAGGATAAAGTCCAAACTGTTTATGATGATAGACCTGGTTTTTCACAATAAGTTTCTGCCTTACCTCTGGCTCATCTCTTCAGCATATTCTACACCCCAGCCGTGGGCAAGTGCTGAATTTACACTTCTTTGAATCTTAAATTCCTTCTAATTCATTTCTTTGCACATACTGTCCAGATGGATCTACATTTCTCTCCATCCCTTTCTTTATCTTTAGCTAGAACCAACACATCTTTCAGTTCTCAGTTTGGATGGTATTTCCTTTGTGGGGCTATTTGCCTTGTTGTGCTCTGTTTATACCTGGACCGGCACTTATCCCACTATGTTCAAATTCTCTGTTCCCCACATTAGCCAAAGGTTAGATGCTTTGTTTTATTTAGAATTGTATCTTCAGGACTTAGATAGGGCTTGGCACAGAATGGTCATGCACGTTTTTTGGGGTGGGGGATAAGAGGTAGGAAGAGGAGAGAAAGAGGTATTGAAAAGGGAAGAAGCATTAGAGGAGAATAAAAAAGGCCATGCCCACACTCTTATTAAGTAGGATCAAACTGAAGCATGGTAGCAACCATCTCGGGTAAAAATTGCTGTTTAATATTTTAACCCTGCTGATTTGGCTTCTGTAATTATTTCCTTGCTAAAATAATAGAAAAGTTATTTTGATTTTCTGAACTTATATAAGTTGTCCCATTTGATTGAATACTCCATTGATTGTGGTTTGAATACCCCATTGATTGTGATCTTACCGGTCTTTTGAAATACATTCCTCTGCACCTGGAGACCAGGACATCACAATTACTCTAAATTGACTCAGTGGCTCCAGATAATGTGTTTCCGTTGACTCAGTGGTCCCAAGACCTGAAACTATAATTAATCTTTGTAGATAACTAACTTGCTCAATCTAAGCTTCTATAACAAACTGCTTTTTGCAAACCAGGTTTCTCATTCCAAACCTCAAGATGTAATCAATATCTTTGTGATATTTGCCTATATAAGTCTGATGTTTTGGCCAAGGGGGCACTACGAGATTTGGAGAGCATTTGCCCCCTCATAGTCCCTGCTTCGAAATAAATGTGGCTCCTTAATTTGACTTCTTGAGGCGTCCTTGTGTGATTCGCGGGGTACAATACAACAAAACTAGACTACCAATTCAATTTGTTAAAATGATCTAACAAGAGATGAGCTGACAATATTTGGGTTCCTTTTAGGAGTAATGGATAGATATATCAGATGTTTTTTATAAATTATCTTGATCATAGAGTACCAGTAGACTTTTGGACTGAGAAACAGGAAAACGGGTATCCTGGGTTCAAATGCCATCTCTGCAACTTAGTATCCAAGTGACTGAGTAATTCATATACTTCTCTATACTTCCTTTTCCTCATCTGTATATTAGGGATGATATAATACCTACCTTATATGATTGATGTGAGAATACTATAGTATAGGGGAATATATGTAGAATGCTTTTTACCTAGAACGATGCATATAAAATAGTGCATGTTATATAGTACTAATTATTATTTCAACATTTTCTTTTTTTTTTTTTTTTTAATATTTTTTTATTTTTCGCTTAAAGTATTACAAAGGGTATTACATAAGTGTCCTTTTTTTCCCCCCCGCCCTTGACACACCCCTACCCTCCCTTACCCCCCAGTGTCTTATGTCCATTAGTTATGCTTATATGCATGCATACAAGTCCTTCGGTTGATCTCTTACTCCCCTCCCTCCTGCCCCCCAACTCTCTCTGGCCTTCCCACTGCAGTTTGGCAATCAGTTTGAGGCAGCTCTGCCTCTGTATCTATTATTGTTCAAAAGTTTGTAATGGTCTTTATTATCCATGAATGAGTGAGATCATGTGGTATTTTTCCTTCATTGACTGGCTTGTTTCACTTAGCATAATGCTCTCCAGTTCCATCCATGATGTTGCAAATGGTAGGAGTTCCTTCTTTTTAACAGCAGCATAGTATTCCATCGTGTAGATGTACCACAGTTTTCTAATCCATTCATCTACTGATGGGCACTTAGGCTGTTTCCAGATCTTAGCTATGGTGAATTGTGCTGCTACGAACATCTGGTTACATATATCCTTTCTGATAGGTGTTTCTGGTTTCTTGGGATATATTCCTAGTAGTGGGATCACAGGGTCAAATGGGAGTTCCATTTCCAATTTTTTGAGGAACCTCCATACTGCCTTCCATAGAGGCTGCACCAGTCTGCATTCCCACCAGCAGTGCACAAGTGTTCCTTTTTCTCCACATCCTCTCCAGCACTTGTCGTTTGTTGATTTGTTGATGATGGCCATTCTGACAGGTGTGAGATGGTACCTCATTGTTGTTTTGATTTGCATCTCTCGGATGATTAGTGACTTTGAGCATGTTTTCATATGTCTCTTGGCTTTCTGAATGTCCTCTTTTGAAAGGTGTCTATTTAGATCCTTTGCCCATTTTTTGATTGGATTGTTTATCTTCTTTTTGTTAAGTTGTATGAGTTCCCTATAAATTTTGGAGATTAAGCCCTTATCAGATATGACGTTGGCAAATATGTTTTCCCACGAGGTGGGTTTTCTTGTTTTGTTGATGGTTTCTTTTGCTGTGCAGAAGCTTTTTATTTTGATGTAGTCCCATTTGTTCATTTTCTCTTTAGTTTCAACTGCCCTAGGAGCTGTATCAGTGAAGAAATTGTTTTGGCATATGTCTGAGATTTTGTTGCCTTTGTATTCTTCTAGAATTTTTATGGTTTCCTGTCATACATTTAAGTCCTTTATCCATTTTGAGTTTATTCTTGTGTATGGTGTAAGTTGGGTGGTCTAGTTTCATTTTCTTGCATATATCTGTCCAATTTTCCCAACACCATTTATTGAAGAGACTATCTTGGCTCCATTGTATGTTCATGCCTCCTTTGTCAAAAATTAATTGAGCATATTGGTTCGGGCTAATTTCTGGACTCTCTATTCTATTCCACTGATCTATATGTCTGTTCTTGTGCCAGTACCAGGCAGTTTTG
>NW_005875317.1:0-12491 GCF_000147115.1 Myotis lucifugus | reverse complement strand
CATTTCTCATGTCTCTGCCTCTCCTCTTTTCTTCCGCCTCTCCCTGGCTCCCCTCCTCACTCCAGGTGAACAAGACCTTCCAGGAACTGGCTGTGTTTCATGACATAAAAGGCATGTGGGAAGAGCTTAGCCCCAAGATCTGGACCTTCATGGAGAGCAGCCCAGAAATGGACCTTGTCCGGGTGAGTGTCCTTCTGATGACCATGTGCCTGCTTGATGCTAGAGAGGCGAGTTTCTAGTCACTTACCCAGAAGTGGCTTAGATGAGAATTCTTTACCTTTAACTTGTGTAGACGTATTGAGCTGAGCTCAAGCCACAGGGCTGTCACCTTTGTAGAGCTGCAGGTGATGAGCACAGGTAACCCTGTTTCTTGCACATCAGCATCCATGCGTCTGGCGCTCAAACATCAGTTTTCTAAGAAACTGAGGGCTGGTGTTTGGAGCGAGCGTTTGGTGATTGCAGGACCCTGGCTGTTTTCATTTCTGGCTCTAGAGCCAGCTTGGACATGGGTGCGGGAGCAAAGGGCTACTCTGACCCATAGACAGGTGCGAGAGACCTGCTCCGAGGAGCCACCATTACCGCATGGAGGCTAATTGCACTCAGTGCTTCCGCTTCACTTGAAAGGGATTAGTGCTCTGGAGACAATTGGATTCAAAAGCAGAGGAGTCTGAGCAAGAACAGAATGTCTCCTCCGCCCGAGCCCGAGTGCCATTTAATCACATCATCCCTGCCTTGGGCTGAGCCAGGATCATCAGGCTGTTTTCTATCTCCACGGACTGGAGGCGCTTCCTTTCGTGTCTGCTGCCATTAAGAAGCAGGGATGGATTTTGCCAGGTTTCTTGTCTTGACACCTCATTGATCAGAGAGGCAGCTGGGTTTGAGAGCTGATACCTATCTCAGGCATAGGACTGTCCCCAGATGCCCTGGGAGGGGCAGTACCCAGGGGGCCTTCCCCTGATGGCAAAGCTGGAATCATCTTTGTTGTGCTGGTCTTGTTATCTATGCAGAATTCTTAACTTGGGGCCTTTCCAAAACCAAGGGACTTTAGTGAGAAAAACATGAACAACAGTTTTTATGGGTTTACTGAATAATTCCTGACTCATAATAGTCACAACGCACACCCTTCAAGTATGGTTCTCAGTTGGGCTCCAGTCTCTTCTCTGTGAAGGGATTCCGTGCCCAGCCATGCACAGTGACTGGACCTTGTGTGATCCCAGGCCTCTTCTCCCTGGTTCCCTTCCCGGTCCCCCCCTTGGAACCTGCACTTCTCCCTGTTGGATTTCTCTCCTCCCGAGTCTCGGAGGATCCCACGAGTGGGAAGGGATTCCGTGAGTTTGGGTCTGGAGGCAGGTAGATGCTTTCCCTGCTCTTAAATGGAGAGTTTGGCCTGGATGTTCTAGCAGCTCCCAGGCTCCCAGTTCTTTGGGACAAAGCCTTGTACACGTCGCTGTGGCATTCATTAGGGATCCTGTGGGAGGCCCCAGGATGTGCAGGAGGGATGTGGGAGCTGTGGCTGGGGAGAAGGCATGGCCTGTGGTTTGAGGGACCGTGACTTTAGCTCCAGGGACCATGACAGGGCTTGAAGCAAGGGGAGATGTAGATGTCGTACTCCAATGTGACAAGTGGATTAAAGAGGGGGATGATGGTGGCAGAGACCAGGATGGAGGCCAGCCAAGTGGACAGCCAGGGCCAGCAGGAGGTGAAGCCTGAGGGCTGCTTGAATGGAGAGGGTGAAGGACAGGGAGGCGTGAGGAGGATTTTTGACTTCTGGCTGGTGGATGGTGGGGCTGTCCATTAGGCTGACAGATATTGGGGCCTGGAGAGCAGGGGTGGTTAGTCTGGAAACTGACTAGGGACTGATCAGCCTGTGGGTGGAAATTGAAGGAGCCTCCTCGGACTTTCCTTTCTCTAGGAAGGAATGTTTGTTTCACACTGCAAGCTTGGGCTTCTCCTACTCTGTACCCCCTACAGCCTCATGGAGTCTGGCACATCAGGCACTGCCTGAGGTCTCTGCTGTTGTTGGCGTAGTTCTTTTCCTTCTTTTGCTGTTTCCCTCTTTCTCTCTGTCTCTCTCCCCCTTCTCTCTTTCCCTCCTTCCTGTCCTCCCTTCTTTCTTTCAGCTTTTATTGAGGTCTATTGACAAGCAAAAATTATATATAAAGTGAACAACTTGATGTTTTGATATACATTTACATTGTAAAATGATCACCACAATCGGTAGCATATGCATCATCTCATGTAGTGATTGCTTAGCAAATTTCAAGTGGAGAGTATGTATGGTTGGTATAGGGCAGTGATGGTGAACCTATGACACGCATGTCAGAGGTGACACGTGAACTCATTTTTTTGGTTGATTTTTCTTTGTTAAATGGCATTTAAATATATAAAATAAATATCAAAAACATAAGTCTTTGTTTTACAATGGTTGCAAATATCAAAACATTTCTATATGTGACACGGCACCAGAGTTAAGTTAGGGTTTTTCAAAATGCTGACACACCGAGCTCAAAGGGTTCGCCATCACTGGTATAGGGTGTACCTTTGAACTCAGATTGCATAGCTGGAACTTTGTACGCTTTGATCTCCCCATCTCCCCCACCCCAGCCCCTGGCAACCACCATTCTGCTCTGTGATAGCTCTTATCTCTCTGCTGTCTGTGGCTCTGTCTACACCCATTGCATTACCCCACAGATCCAGACTCACTTCTCTGTTGCATCAGGGACCCTACCGATACTAAACTGTTCTCCTTTTTAGCTGCTTTTTGGCACCTTCATCTCAAGACCCTGCTTTCTCCCTGGCTACCACTCCTCAGGGTGAAATTAGGTCTCCTGGCCCCCTCATGTACCCTAAAATGGCCATGTGGCCAGGGATTGCACTGGGCTCATCTTTCTAGTCTTGCTTCCTTGGCAGTCCTGTTCAAACTCCACACTGGGCAGGGCAGGTCTCACCCTAGACACCACATGTCTTCACTCAGCCCGCATTCGTTCCGTTCAAGTCTCCGAATAAAGTTGTTTCACAATTTGTGATGTACAATTTTGCATCAATTTATTTTAACAAAAATACATATATTACTGACGACAGTATAAATTGTTATTCTCTATTGGAAAGCAATTTGGGATGAAAATTGCGAGAACCATAAAAAATGTGCTATCCTGTGTACCTCCATTCCACATACCCTCAGGGATATATCCTATAGACATAATTTTAAAAAGAAGAAGTCACTGTAAGACAGAAAATGTTATTGCTATAATAATTGTTATTGTGGGAAATTAGAAATAGGCTAAACGCTTAGCAGCATGAAAACAGTCAGTGAAATTATAGTAAATATAATCTATGAAATCATTATGCTTCCATTAAAATAGTAAATATGAAGCCACGTGGGGAAAACAGCTCATGTTAGTGGAAATGAGACTGATTTAAGAAGTAGCCATCCCCAGCTGGTGTGGTTTAGTGGTTGAGCATCGACCTATGAACCAGGAGATCACGGTTCAATTCCCTGTCAAGGCACATGCTTGGGTTGCGGGCTTGATCCCCCATAGGAGGTGTGCCGAGGCAGCTAATCAATGATTCTCTCTCATCATTGATGTTTCAATCTCTCTCTCCCTCTTCTTTCTTCTCTGAAATCAATAAAAATGTATTTTTTTTTAAAGTAAGAAAGGAGCTGTCGGTTGAGCACCAAATTAGGTTTTACTGTTTTTCCACATTGAGACCCACGTTGAGGGCCAACCAGCTAGGGAGCAAGAAATGGAAGTTAGGCTTCCTTTGCATCATGACCCATGTGTCTTGCAGTTGGGAAAGATCCTATTTTACTTGGTTTAATAAGGGTATTATTTTCCCAAACTAAACAGCCAAAAGTGTGTTTGTCTTCATTCAGACTAGAGATATGGTCTATATGAGAAGTCATCAGATAGGGTCTCAAGAGAGGAAAGTAATTCAATGCAGTGGGAAGGTGCAGTAGAATCAGAGAGCCCGTGTTTCGTATTCTGACTTTGCTAAACTTTGCTACTTATTAGGGACCTTATGTTAAGGACTTGATGGCTCTAAATGTAGGTTTTCCCATCTGTAAAATTGAAGCTATTAAAGATACCTTCATCATGGAGTTGCGTGAGGTAAAGCAGATAAATAATTCAGTATAGTAACTGTGCAGAGTAAGGGTGATTACTGTTGTTGCTGTAGTTACTTACTGCTAAGCTAGGTTGTTCGGTACAGTGGAAAACATAGGGACTCTGCATTCGCACTGGTCTGGCTTTGAGTCTCAGCTCCATGGCTATTAGCACTGTGACTCGGTCTTGGTTAACATCATATTCACTTATTGCTCAACCCCAACATTCTCATCTTTAAAACGGGGACACTGTTATTTAACTCGCAGTTTGCTGTGAAGATAAATGAAGGGGACCACGTACGCGAAGGGTTTTGTAATGTTTGCTGCTTGTGATTTCCCATTGAAATGGCAGACACTCCTGAACAGCAGGGGCAATGACCACTTCTGGAAACAGCGCCTGGCCGGCTTAGACTGGACAGCCGAAGATATCGTGGCGTTTCTGGCCAAGTCCCCAGAGGACGTGCAGTCAGAGAACGGCTCCGTGTACACCTGGAGAGAGGCTTTCAATGAGACCAACGGGGCGGTCCAGACCATCGGGCGCTTCATGGAGGTGAGGCTCTGTTCTGTGGAGCGTTTAGAAAAGGCCATGCCGTGGTTTTCCCCGCTGAGATGGTGCAGTCAGTCAGATTGGAGGGATGCTGTGGAATAATGTACAGGCTTATTTACAGTAGTGTCCTCAAACCTAACATAGGACTTGGTGTACAAAAGGCACTCAGTAAATGTCAGCTGAATGATCAAATATGTAAATAAACAAGTCTAACGCGAGCATTTTTTCTGTCTGACCTAAGAGTGTTTCTATGAAATTTATCTGAAATCTAATCAGACAGATTACATTTCTAAAAATGTAGTCTCTTAAAAATGATGTCACTTAAGAGGGACACGTTTATTTATTTGGTTAGTTGTTAATGTCTCAAAATTGCTAAGAAAACAGAGAGGAAAAGGAGGCATGGTCATTGTTTGAACCTCTTTCCCACACAAAAGTCAGTTAAGTAACTTATCTCTAAATTTCAGTTAAGAAATATGACCCATTTTCAGTTGCATATTGGAAAATGACTCGAGGGGAGATCTGTAGAGTGAAGATAGAAAAGCCACACAGCCTTTTGCTCTCAGGGTCAGGTCTGCCTGGGCCACTGCTTGCTTTTCTGGCCACCAGACTTCTCATGAAGGCTGTTCTTCCTTCAGTGTGTCAACCTGAACAAGGTGGAACCGATCGCAACAGAGGTTTGGCTCATCAACAAGTCCATGGAGCTGCTGGATGAGAGGAAGTTCTGGGCTGGAATCGTGTTCACCGGGATTGCCCCCGACAGTGTCGAGTTGCCCCATCACGTCAAGTACAAGATCCGCATGGACATTGACAATGTGGAGAGGACGAATAAGATCAAAGATGGGTGAGTGGAGTCCCATCACACCAGTCAGCCCTGGGGAAGTCAAGAGCAGCTAAGATAACTAGGGGTTCTTACTTTTATTGACTAATTTGTTAGAAACTTAAACGGGTGGCATAATTTTGGTGCAGTGGCCACATTTCTGGATGGAGACAGTTATTTCAAAGGTAATAAAATATCTTTTTTTAGAAAATATTATTATCTTTTCATTTAGCATTCTCAATCAAGGGAATTAATCCCAAGGAATTAAATCAATGGGAACAAAAAGGAGAAAAAAAGACTCTGGGTTCCCCATGTTAGCCTTATCCTTTTTTACAAAAAGGGGCAAATAATCAATATGGAAGGGAGTGGTCAGGTAAATTGTGGTATGTCTACTAGATGCGATGTTAGGTATTCAGTGGAGGGGGAAACAAGCTAAGTGGTATGTTCTTTCTGGTGTCTATTTAAAAATATGTGTACATGTCAACTGACACCAGAAGGTAAGATGCAAACATAAAAACAGTGGCTGGGAGCGGTGATGGGATTGTGGGTGATTGGGTTTTTATTGTGTGGTTCTGTGAAATGTTTGATCACCTGTGTCTCGGTTTCAGGTACTGGGACCCTGGTCCTCGGGCGGACCCCTTTGAGGACATGCGGTACGTCTGGGGGGGCTTCGCCTACCTGCAGGATGTGGTGGAACAGGCGATCATCCGGGTGCTGACGGGCACCGAGAAGAAAACCGGGGTCTACGTGCAGCAGATGCCCTACCCCTGTTACGTTGATGACATGTAAGTCACCAGGAAGCCACCTTCTTTATTTAGCGAGCGGACACTGTCCCCAGGTGGCGTGTAGACACGCACACACCCAGGGAGGAGACAGAGCGCTTTGATTTTATTTATTTTATGTGGGTGTTGATACTGGTCATAAGTTGTTTTTGAAATTCTGTGAAGATCTCAGGAAATGAGATACCAGATGTAGGTAGTTGACAGTTTGAGTCACATCAGAGATACGGACATGTGCACACACTGTCGATCCTCCTTCCCTTCTCGTCCACAATTACCAGGACTTTTTTTTTTACACTCTACTCTTTTGAACCTCTTTCCTGCACAAAAGTCAGTTAAGTAACTTATCTCTAAAAGTTCCCAATCTGCACGTTTAAAATGTTACGACAAACACATAAACACTTTCCCCAAACACAGGGACAGCGTTCCAGACCTAGAAAAGCTCACTGTGTGCAAACATATGTACTTCTTCTCCATAATGGATAAACCATATTTTGAATCAACCCAAGTAAAATTGAACAAGGCCTTTTTATCTTAGACTTTTAAGATAATCTTTTAGTGCTTAGTTACTGTGCTGCCAACTTCTCATGGTGGGAGCTGGGCCTTTGGATCTAATGCTTTCTTGTGAGAGAGCATGGGGAGAAGTATAATCACCTCCGGCATCTGAAATAGGTGATGCCTCTTCCCAACTGGAAAGTGTCTGCGCTCTTTTGCTGCTGGTGTGTGTGTGTGTGTGTGTGTGTGTAGAGATCAGAGTGCGGAAGGAGCAGGGTGCCTCTCCCTGTGTTTGCTCTCTGCTCTCTGCTTTGCACTGGGCAATTGTCTCTCCTTGTGTGGCTCACTCTAGCTTTGCCATGTCACCCAGAACTATCTTGCTTCTTATTTCCTGAAAGATGAGGCAGAACTTCCCGAAGGAAGACTTTCCCAAAGAGCCCCTCAGCCCAGATTCACTCTAGAAAGGATGTCTTACGATGAGGATGCTGCGAGTCGAGGCAGTAAGAGCCTTGCTGTTGGCTCGCAGCAGTGCGTGCAGAAGGGGTAAAGCTGGGCCTTGGACCTCGATTTTCAGGGACCAGATTCTGTGTCCCATTTGCTTCACTGCATTTCCTGTTCCCGTTTGGAAATACCCCTGACAAGAGCTGCCTGATGTGTGTTTCTGCACCATCTGTCATATTGGTCGTGCAAGGCAAGTCAGTAGTGCGATGAGATGACCTTGGAGATGTTGAACTTTCATGAGAGAATGAGTTTGGGGGTTTTTTGTTTTGTTTTGTTTTAGTCATTTAAAACCACCCATATTTAGCTTAATGACATCCCAGAGTTACCTAGTTACTAAAGCAGGCCCCCAGAGAAGTTTATTTTGGCAATACGTTGTTGGTCTGATTTTTATCGCTACATTGCACTGCTCATGCTATGAGCTCTCTGTGTGTCCGGGTGCAGAGGACCTGCCATCTTTGGCTCAGTCATGGTGCTTTCTCTTGCATGCAGGCCTGGAGGCGTTGGCCCATGAGTCTGGCTCACACTTGTCTTTAATTCTCCCCCCTCCCTTCCCTGGGGCCTCAGCTTCCTGCGGGTGATGAGCCGGTCCATGCCTCTCTTCATGACACTGGCTTGGATCTACTCGGTGGCTGTGATCATCAAGGGCATCGTGTACGAGAAGGAGGCGCGGCTGAAGGAGACCATGCGTATCATGGGCCTGGATAATGGCATCCTCTGGTTCAGCTGGTTCATCAGCAGCCTCATCCCTCTGCTCGTGAGCGCCAGCCTGCTGGTGGTCATCCTGAAAGTAAGGCTGCCCCCTGGCTCCTCCCAGCATGGGCTGCGTGAGGGGGAGAAAAGCAAATATTCTTTGGGAGGGAAGGGGTCAGACATGCCATCTCCTGCAATGCCCCCAATTTAAAGTTGGGAAAAGTGAGGCCCCGGGAGGGACAAGGACTTTCCCAAGGTCAGCCTAGCTGGGTAGCAGCTAAGCAGGATTACAGCTCAGGGCGCTTGCTTCCCAGGTAAGCACACACTTACCTTGTGCCATGCTGTCTGCTGGGCAGAGGTTCATGGCAGCATCTGGAAGCTGGTCATTGCCTTACTCGTATTGGGCGGTGCTTCCTGGAATATCTAGAGCAGTGGTTCTCAACCTTCCTAATGCCGAGGCCCTTTAATACAGTTCCTCATGTTGTGGTGACCCCCAACCATAAAATTATTTTCGTTGCTACTTCATAAATGTAATTTTGCTACTGTTATGAATCGTAATGTAAATATCTGATATGCAGGATGTATTTTCATTGTTACAAATTGATCATAATTAAAGCATAGTGATTAATCACAAAACAATATGTAATTATATGTGTGTTTTCCGATGGTCTTAGGCGACCCCTGTGAAAGGGTCGTTCGACCCCCAAAGGGGTCTCGACCCACAGGTTGAGAACCGCTGATCTAGAAGGACACATGGTTACAGGTTAGGTTTCCTGGAAGCAGAGGCTGGAACAGCTTGGCATATGAATATTTATTAGGGATCAGTGTCTCTGGGGAGGATGCTGGACTGGGCAAAGGAAGCAATTGAACGGCAATGCAAGGCAACCCCATGGGCACTGGGAGCCTATATGCTTGTCAGAGTTGTCCCTCATGGAGCTGAAATGTCCAGCTCTTTAGGTTCCCCAAGGCCTCCCTCCCTGGCATCCCCTGCCCAGGCCCCTCAGCCAGTCCTTGAATGTGTGTGTTCCCCAGGGCCAGGTGCTCTCTGCAGCGGTAACAGACCCATAGAATTTGGTACCTGGAGGCTGTCTCCTGACAGCTGGACAGGTCCCTCCAGAAGGGGACTGTAGGCACAGTTCTCTGTCCACCACATACATTAATAAGTTTGTAGGCCAGTTTTCTTTCTCCACAATCATTTCCGTTAAGGACCCATCTGATAAAAATAAATGTTTTTAAAGAGGGAGGAGTGCAGTGGCATAGGAACCAACATTCAGTGTCATACTAGTTACTGTTCATTACAAATGCGCACTTACTGATTGCCCAGCACTGTTTAAATCTTATCACTGGTGCCGTCTTAGTATATCCTCACTAAATAACCCACCAAACGTACGAGGAAATGAGACCAAGGAGGGTTAAGGACTTCACTGAGGTCATCTGACCCTGTGGCAGAGCAGTTCTTGCTAAAAGCAAACCCCTCTCATGCTCTGGTGCCTGACTGTGAGGGACGGAGCTCTGTGGTGGGTGTGGGGGTCCTGTACCAGGTGCATGGGAGCTACTCCGGGACTACTGCATGCTGGCAGGTCCTGCTCAGATACACCCAACTCCTGCAGATAAACGTAAAGGTCCACTGAGTTCAGGTGACTATGGGAGTGTGGGATCCATGGCCGGTTGTCAAGGGGGATGTTACGATTGCCTGGCCATTTTCCTTGGCTGTTGGAGTGGGAAGTCGTGTGGGTTGCCGTCTCTTTCACAACTCTCTCTCTCTCTCTCTTTTTTATATTTATTTATTGATTTCAGAGAGGAAGGAAGAGGGAGAGAGATAGAAACATCAGTGATATGAGAGAATCATTGATTGGCTGCCTCCTGCATGCCCCCTACTGGGGATCAAGCCCGCAACCTGGGCATGTGCCCTTGGCCGGAATTGAACCTGGGACCCTTCAGTCCACAGGCCGATGCTCTATCCACTGAGCCAAACTGGCTAGGGCTCAACTCTCGGCGCCAGTAGTCGTAGTCATTTAAAAGAAAAGCCAGGTCAGATTGCTTTGAGAAACAAAGAACAAAATTGTTGAGATAAACCTTGATGAGTGTCAACCCTGGACTCTGTTCTGGTCCTGACTTACCACTATTTTGCTGTGTGGTCCTGGGTTAGTCATTTCCCTTCTCTAGGCTTTGGTTTCTTCATCAGAAAAACAAACAGCACCGTTCCTCAGTATCGTCTCTAAGAGGAGAAGGAATGAGCCCTGCTTCGTCCCGCAGATCGTGCGAGGATGTGCTTGCTGGTTGAAGAGGCAGCACGTTTATTGGGTCTCTTCCTTTCCAGTTGGGAAACCTGCTGCCCTACAGCGACCCCAGCGTGGTGTTTGTCTTTCTGTCCGTGTTCGCCGTGGTGACCATCCTGCAGTGCTTCCTCATCAGCACGCTCTTCTCCCGGGCCAACCTGGCGGCAGCCTGCGGGGGCATCATCTACTTCATGCTGTACCTGCCCTACGTCCTGTGTGTGGCCTGGCAGGACTACGTGGGCTTCACGCTCAAGATCTTCGCGGTGAGTGACCCTGGCCTCTCTGTGGTCGCCGCTGTCCCAGCCGCCCCTGGGCTTCTCCTCTGCTGCAGTCCAGGCTGAGAGAGTCTCCAGTGGGATGGGCTGAGAAGCTCAGAGCTAGATTCTAAACTGCTTGAAGGCAGGGGCTGCGCCTCATGAAATTGTTTACCGTTAGTCCTCTCAGTGAATCGAATGGTCGAATTGAATCAGATGGAATTTTTCAGAGCCAGGCTGTACCATCCACCTAGCTGTGGGTAAATGGCAGCGGGGGGCCCCTTTAGACAGTAGATGCCGTTTCCACCTTTTGTCTCCACCCCCACGTGAGCTCACCCTAAGTCACAGCTACAGATAGAACTGAAACCTCTTGAGGTCACAGTTGGCTCCTTCTTGACCCTGTGCTCCTTGTGTCCAGCATGGGTTTCACTTGAGTAACGTTTTCTGAACTGAAAAAACTGAGGAGCAGGTGCCCCATCTCCCCACGGACCTCTGCCCTCAACACTTCCCTCCCTTGTCCACGGGAGGAGGGGCCTGCAACCGTGTGTAAGCCCATGTAAGGGTGAGTTGCCAGCTGTCCCCCGGATCACTTCCAAAAGTCACCTCCGGGTGCCTCAGTTTGGACCCTTAAATATCAGGGGCCCCAGGCAGGCTGCTCTGACAGGAGCCATCACTGCTGAGCAGAGGGCTCTGGAGGATCTTGATGATGTATGAGTGTATGTGTGGGGTGCAGGAATGTTGAGCCCTTGGGGCATCTTTGGGAGCATAAAATTCTAAAAGTTTTACACTTCATCATATTCCGTTTCCGAAATGTGTGTGCATAATGAGTGGCTATAAATAGAATCATTTTATATGCTGTCAAGGAGCCCACTCCCCCAGAGGGACCCTGTAGATGACTACTTCCATGTCTTGTAATTGATCCATTTTGCACATTCAGATGTCTCCAGGTGAAATTTACATTGGAAGTGTTAGGAAAAAGAGACAGGAGATGGATAAGTGACTTTCGCCTCTTTCTCTCAGAGCCTGCTCTCCCCCGTGGCTTTCGGGTTTGGCTGTGAGTACTTTGCCCTTTTCGAGGAGCAGGGCATTGGGGTGCAGTGGGACAACCTCTTCGAGAGCCCCGTGGAGGAAGATGGTTTCAACCTCACCACCTCGGTCTCTATGATGCTGTTTGACGCCTTCCTCTATGGGGTGATGACGTGGTACATCGAGGCTGTCTTCCCAGGTACGCCAAGTTTCTGCCCTGCTTTAGCCATCTGCTAGGGAAATGTGACTTGTAAGTACAGAGCTTGTCTCCGTTGTTGCTGGGACTTCTGCAGGGCCAGGGGCTCCCTGGAAAGTGGCTACGGCTTTAGACCTATGGCAAACACACAGACCAAGGAGAAGCAGCTGATGTTAAAAGTACAACTCTTACTACCGATAAAGCCCTTTTTCTTTTTTTAAATTATATGTTTACTGATTTCAGAGAGGAAGGGAGAGAGAGAGAGAGAGAGAAACATCAATGATGAGAGAGATCATTGATTGACTGCCTCCTGCACGCGCCCCCCCCCCCCCCCCACCACACACACACACACACTGGGGATTGAGCCTGCAACTTGGGCATGTGCCCTGACCGGGAATCAAACCATGTCCTCCTGGTTCATAGGTCGATGCTCAACCACTGAGCCATGCTGGCCGGCTAGCCCTATTTCTTGAGCTCTCTGTGCCAGGCACTGTCCAAAGTGTTTTATATACTTTGGTTCTATTAAAATACTCATAAGACTGCAATGAAGAAGTTACTGTTATAACCAGTGTTTGCAAATGATAAAACTGTGACTCAGAGAAGTTAAATAATTGCCTGTAGCCACACAGCTGGTAAGTGTCAGTGCTTGGAGGTGAACCCAGTTGGGTTACCCTGGGTCAGCTGGCCCAGGAGATTGCTCCCAGAGCTGACCCAATTCTCTCATCTGCATCCCCAGAATTACCACTGGTGGAGGCTCTGTTTCCTCAGCACAGCTTGTGAATAACAAATACATTGGCTCCAAGCC
>NW_005875316.1:0-12492 GCF_000147115.1 Myotis lucifugus | reverse complement strand
TCTGCATCCTCCGGGAGCGCCGACCTCCCAAACTGAACAACACTCGGCCCCGGGTCCCACTCCGTGTCCCACCCCTGGGGCATGAGTCAGTGTTCGCTCCTCTCGGTGGAGCTGGGACCTGGGCTGCTTTTGGGGACCTGGGTGGAGGTGGCCGCCCCTCCGCCGTGAGTTCCGAATCCCTGCTGTTCGTGGACATCGTCGAGTGGGACTTCTTAGCACCCCCAGTCCCCTGGCGCGAATTACAGGCGACACCGGAACCCGGTGACCTTGCCGGGTTTGTGTCCGCTGATTATTAACAAGTGTCGGTGTCACTCAACTCCCTGCAGGATCAGTGCACCTCCCGGACGCGACATGGAGACTGTGGTCCGCCGCTGCCCCTTCCTGTCCCGGGTGCCGCAGGCCTTTCTGCAGAAGGCCGGCAAGTCTCTGTTGTTTTACGCCCAAAACTGCCCCAAGATGATGATGGAAGTGGGGGCCCAGCCAGCCCCCCGGGCCCTGTCGGCGTCTGCAGCGCACTGCCAGCAGGTCAAGGAAACCCCTCCGGCCCCCGAGAGTGAGTGTCCTCAGCCACCAGTGGGGTTCAGCCCACAGTGGGGGTGGGGGTCCCGCCAGCCGAGGGGCTCAGTTCTTCGCAGGGGTGAGCTCCCGTCAGTGTCGCCCTCGCCGCCTCCCCGGTGGGCGCTTGGGGTTTTCCGTCTCTAAAGGGGGAGCGGCGGCCAGCGGTCACTTTGGGGTCTGGTCGCAGGACTCCGGCGTTTCAGTGGAGGTGGAAAGTGGGCATGTTCTGTCCCAGCCGTCCCGTCATTAAATATTGGCCCTTTGGCTTCTCTCTCTCTCTCTCTTTTCTTTTCTTTTCTTTCCTTTTCTTTTCTTTTCTCTTCTCTTTTCTTTTCTTTTCTTTTCTTTTCTCTTTTCTTTTCTTTTCTTTTCTATCTTTTCTTTTCTTTCTTTCTTTCGACTACTTTTAGAGCTGTTTTAGGTTCAAAGCAAAATTGAGGGGAAGCTTTTTTTGGCTTTTAAAGTTATTTTTTTTCCTAATTTGCTTTTATATATTCTTTTTTTATTGTGGTAAAATGTACGTTACAAAATGTACCATCTCAATACTTTTTTAGGTTATTTTTAAAATAATGATTATTTTTAGGTTTAAAATTTTATCATCAATCATCCTTAAATGTCCAGTTCCGTGGCATTGAGTACATTCCTGTTGTTGTGCAATCACCACCATCTCCAGAGCCCTTTCCATCTTGCAAAACTGAAACTCTGTCCCCATTAAACACTAACTCCCCCTCCGCCTCCTCCCCCGCCCCCCCGCCCTCCCCCCCAGTCCCTGGCCCGCGCTGGTCTCCTTTCTGCCTATGGGTTGCTGTAGGAACCACATGCCAGGGGAATCATGCAGAATGTGTTAAAGCAGGATTGTTTAACACATGTATCTTCATCTTGTACACAACTTAAACGTTTCTGTTTTTCGTAAAGAGATGAGAGGTGCTTCAGGTGTGGTCTGGCCGTGCCAGGAGCGGGTGAGCGTTTCAGATGCCCCTTAACCTTAGAGACTAGTTTCCTCCCAGGCTCTGTCGGGAGTTCGGGGTGGACGTGTGGGAGAGGCACGTCTGTTTCTTTAAGCAGAAAGGACTCTGTCCTTTGCAGGGCTGTTTTTCCTCTTGACCTTGTCTCTCTGAGCAGTCAGAACCCCCTCGTGCCATTGTGTCCCTAGCAGTGGGGGGACGGTCGAGTGGCATGTGGCTTGTCCACTTGATAGGCTCCCCTGAACCATCACAAATGACGCTCACAAACTACGAGCTTAGGCAGATCTTCGTAGTGAAAAGAGCAGAATAAACGAGCATCTACTGAAGGAGAAAAACATTTTTTAAACCTGTGCATAGGGGGAAAAAAGATTACAACCAAATGCCTACAATGGCTAAGTCTTGCTTTTTTTTTTTAATAATCAATTTCTTAAATCGGCTTCAGAGAGATGAAGGAAGGGAGGGAAAGAGAGAGAGGGGGAGAGAGAGACATCGATTGATTGCCTCCCACACATGCCCCGACCAAGGATCAAACCTGCAACCTGGGTGTGTGCCCTGACTGGGATCGAGCCGCCTACACCTTTTAGTGCACCTTTTAGTGACGCTCTAACCAGCTGAGCCACGCCAGCCAGGCTACAAAGGTTATGTTTTGAATGATAGAACTCGTTTCATTTTCCTAGACTTCCTACATTGACTCTGTGTAATGAATGAAGCGAATTTCAAAGCAGTTTTGTAAACTTTCCTTTACAGAAGATTTTAATAAAAAGTGTATTGTGACACATTACTCAGGTTGTAAGAGGCTGGCCTGTGACTCACAGGGATATTCCAGAATGATGAAGAAAGACTTTTCTAGAAGAAAGGTGAATGAATTTGCTCAAGGGAAGAGGGAAGTCATTGTAACTAGGAGCCTATTGTGTGACGTCGGTGAACTGTGATGAGAAAGTAGATGAGGTGTGTGCCTGTGACATAGCAGTGACGAGCTCTAGCAGGCAGTAACCTAATGACCTTACTCTGTAATGACCTGATTTCCTTTGTTAACCGTTTGAGTCCCAAGCATGCGATCGCGCTGCTTGGTATTTCTCGACATAAAATAAAACAAGCGCTATCACGCTGTTTGGGTCTTTTCGTACTCATTTAGAGAAAGCGCGGTTGCGCTGTTTGGGATTCTTCGACAGTGTTTTTTCAATACCCCCTGGGACTCAAACGAATCGTATGTTTTCTCGACATAAAATCTCAGCAGCGCAATCGCGCTGCTTGGGACTCAAACGGTTAAGGAAACCAACAGTGCATCTGTCAAGAAACAGCAGGCTTCTTTGTCAAGAATCTGTTTAGAAAATATTAGCAAAGCCCGGCCAGCGTGGCTCAGTGGTTGAGCCTCAATCTATGAACCAGGCAGGAGGTCAGGGTTCAGTTCCTGGTCAGGGCATGTGTCCTGGTTGCGGGCTTGATCCCCAGTAGGGGGCACGCAGGAGGCAGCCAATCAATGATTCTCTCTTATCATTGATGTTTCTATCTCTCTCTCCCTCTCCTTTCCTCTGAAATCAATAAATAAAAATACTTTTTTGAAGAAAATATTAGCAGAGCAGAAATTGTATGAACACTTCCAGTGACCTTTGAGAGTGTGACCTCAAGAAACATGCTGAATTATTTGGGGTGAATTTACTAGAAACAGTCCAACTCGAGAGCCCTGGCAGTCTGAGACCAGGACACACCGTGTGTGAGGAACTGTTTCCTGTGAGGCAGAGGAGCCGGCTGCTACAGCAGCAGATCCTGCTGACTATAGATTTGTGTGTGGATGGTGGTGGGTAGAGTAAGTACCAAGTTTGGGGCCGTAAGAGAGAGAAACAGGAGGCTTTCTGTGAGGTGTGCAACCAAGTCTGGGGCTTCAGTTTTTCTGTTCCCCCCACAGAGGACAAAACTGCCAAGGCCGAGGCTCTGCCGGCTGGAGATGGCACGCAGCTTCCCCCCGGACACCCGGCCCCCGCCCTGAGCCAGGGCGCTGCAAGCAAATGCCCCTTCCTGGCAGCCCAGATGAGCCAGCAGGGCAGCAGCGTGTTCCGCAAGGCCAGCCTGGAGCTGCAGGAGGACGTGCAGGAGATGCACGCCGTGAGGACAGGTAACCCCGCGCGCGCGCCCCGAGCCCGGGAAGCGGGAGATGCCGCATGGCTCTCTCGGACCCTCGGGTTCCTTTACAAGCTGCCGTTGGGAGAACTTGTGTAAACACCTTCCCCTGCAGAGCCCAGGAGGAAGCTATGGAAAGAGGGGTGCATTGCGCAACGTGGGGTTTTCTGTCGGGTTGGGTTGTCCAGCTCTTACAGGAACTGCCTGGTTTCTGAGCACACCCGGCAGGCATGGCTGTTCCCACTCCCCTTAGTGTCTCCCCCTCGTCTGAGGGGATGAAAGGTGAAAACAGTGTCACTGCAGGACGTGATGGTCTTGGGACTCCCACGCTGTGTGTCTCGCCGATGGTTAGTGAGTGGCAACCTTCATCCCAGTGTGGCTTCTCCATGGAGCACCCACGGTCCCCAAAAAATGTCCCCAGCAGAAATGCTGCCCTTGGCTGGAATTGTTTTCTGCAGTGAAAACTGAGAGTAGGGTTGGGGGTGTGGTGGCTGGGGAAGACCTGTCAGCCAGCTAGAGAGCCTTGGCCTCAAACATTCGCTGAGGCTGGCTAGTGGCTCTGACTCTAGCCAATCAGTAGCCAAGGGGGAGCGAAGCTTCACACCCCCGTTACAGCTAACTGCTATCACCATGGGCTTTGCCAGCCGTGGGAGACAACGTGTCCGGAAGGAATTGTGACTCGGAATTCAGTGGGGGTCCCCTTTGCCTCTGTTGCTTTCGTTACAGAGGTTGCCCAGGCCTCAGTGAACCCCAGTGTGATCAGCATGAAGACGCATGGAGGGGAGCCGAGTGGTTTGCTGAAGAACTTCCAGGACATGATGCGAAAGCAAAGGCCGGAAAGGGTGTCCCACCTGCTCCAGGATAACTTGCCGAAGTGTAAGTCTCACGCTCTTGCCTGATGCAGGAGAGTTTAGAACTTAAGCACGTATCACACTCAACCCCATATCGCACGTGAGGTGGGGACTACAGCCGTGTCCCTGCTTGATGCCATAGTGAGTACAAGCCCTGCTGGCACCTGCCTTCTCTCAGCACCTGCATCCACACTGGCACAGTGGCAAGCACTGGCCAGGCACAGTCTCCAGACAAGAATGTGCATCACTGGCCCATATGAACACATCACTCATTTGCCCAGCACCCCCCTTAGTGGCTGAGCCGGATGGGAACACGGGTCTTCCAGCCAAGCCCAGATGTGCTTCCTAACCACCAGGCTCTGCTGTCTCTCGTTGGGTCTTTAGCTGTTTCCACTTTCCAGTACGATCGTTTCTTTGAGAAGAAAATCGATGAGAAAAAAAACGACCACACCTATCGTGTTTTCAAAACCGTGAACCGGAGGGCACAGCTCTTCCCCATGGCGGACGACTACTCGGACTCCGTCAGCAAGAAGCAGGTGTCGGTCTGGTGCAGCAACGACTACCTGGGCATGAGCCGCCACCCCCGGGTGTGCGGGGCGGTCATGTGAGTAGCTCTGGGCGTCCGGTCCCGCGGGCGGCGTTCGGTAGGACGCTGATGATTTATGGGGACTGGCTCTCCTGTGGGGGCGGGGCCGCAGCTGAAAGTGAAGTCCACAGCGAAGGACTGTCCTTAGCCTTTATTTATTTATTTTTTAAAATATATTTTATTGATTTTTTACAGAGAGGAAGAGAGAGGGAAAGAGAGTTAGAAACATCGATGAGAGAGAAACATCGACCAGCTGCCTCCTGCACACCCCCCACTGGGGATGTGCCTGCAACCAAGGTACATGCCCTAGACCGGAATCGAACCCGGGACCCTTCAGTCCGCAGGCTGACGCTCTATCCACTGAGCCAAACTGGTTAGGGCTGTCCTTAGCCTTTAAATGGCTACGGGGGACTCTTAAACCTGACGTGCAGGCAGTTGTTGGGGCCCCTTGGTGTGTGAAGTTCAAGTTTATGGGTTTGGCGTACACCTGTGTCCACTTCCTGCCACTTCAGAAAGACATTCAAAAGGCGTTGGCCCTGACCGGTTTGGCTCAGTGGATAGAGCATCAGCCTGCGGACTCAAGGGTCCCGGGTTCGGTTCCGGTCAAGGGCATGTACCTTGGTTGCGGGCACATCCCCAATAGGGTGTGCAGGAGGCAGCTGATCGATGTTTCTCTCTCATTGATGTTTCTAACTCTCTATCCCTCTCCCTTCCTCTCTGTAAAAAAATCAATAAAATATATTAAAAACAAACAAACAAAAAAAAAGGCGTCGATCTCACTCGGGTCCTTCGGGAGGGTTGCCGTGGCCAGTGGCCCAGGGAGAGCTGCTCGCTGCCGGGAGCCCCTCTGAGGTTAGTGACGGTCCGTCCTGACGTCGTGCGGCTGGTCTGCAGAGGCTGAGGGAGCCACGGCCAGGGCCCCTCTGCAGCCTGATGCTCAGGGGACAGTTAGACGAACGCTGTGACCCCAGGAGGCAGCCTCACCTCTGGGACCTTCTCCCTCCGCATCTAGAGACGACGCTGGTAGAGAGTTCTGGGCCCAGGTTCCCAGCGAGGGTTCCCAGAACAGGAGTTTGTCTCCTAGGCCCGGAGGGGACCGGTCGCGTCGTGTTCACAGGCAGGGGCTTATGTGCTGTCCGCCTGCTTTTGAAGGGACACCTTGAAGCAGCATGGTGCCGGCGCCGGGGGCACGAGGAACATCTCTGGAACCAGCAAGTTCCACGTGGACCTGGAGCAGGAACTGGCCGACCTCCACGGGAAAGACGCGGCCCTCTTGTTTTCTTCCTGCTTCGTGGCCAACGACTCGACCCTCTTCACCCTGGCTAAGATGATGCCCGGTAGGGGAGCCCCGGTCCCTGCTTTCTGTGGTTTCCGTTTCCCGTGGTCAGCTGCAGTCCAAAACTATTACATGGAAAGTTCCAGAAACAAGTGATTCACAGGTTTTCCACTGGGTGTAACTCTGAGTTGTGTGATGCAATCTCCGGAGTCCTGCTCCGTCCCACCTGGGCCCTGACTCATCCCTCTGGCCAGGTCTTCCGCTGCACCGCTCCCCGCAGCTAGTCACTGAGCGGCGGCGTCTCGGTCATCAGATTCGCTGTCATGATAGGTGGTTTTGTGTTGAAGTCTCCCTTACCTACTAATAACGGCCCCGAAGCGCAGGGGCGCTGCTGGCGATGCGGACGTGCCCAGAGCGGCCGGGGAGTGCTCCCTTAAGTGACGAGGGGAAAGTTCTTAAGAATAAAAGTTGTATGGTGAGGTGGCTAAGGTCTGTAAGAAGAATTCTGCCCCTGAGATTGCTCAGTGTGTGGATTAAACTCGAGCGGAGGTGTGTACGTCCAGGAGAAGCAGGACTGTGCGGCTCAGTCCTGCCGGCGGTTCCGGCTCCCCCGGGGGTCTTGGAACATGGCCCCTGCGGGCAGCGGGCTCAGTGTGAGAGGAATGTTGACAACAAAGAGGCTTAACAGCACCAGTTACGAGGAGTGGCGTGCCTGGGGCATTTGTTCTTGATATGGGCGTGAGTGCTGGCTCGCATTCTAAGTTCCAGCGGAACGTGACCCCAGCGAAGGGTCAGATTGCAAGGGCTTGTCCGTAAGCTCATTGCTCCAGATGCGCTTTGTGTTCTACGGAAATCCCGTGGGAGATTCTAATTGTTTGTAGCTCTCTCTTGACTGAGTTTGGAGTGAGGCAGCCAGATTTAAAAGCAGGTTAATCGCCTGCTGCGGGCGACCTGCACCTGTGGGCCTTCTCGAAGGAGAAGCCCTAGTCAGGAATTTTGCAGGAAGAAACAGGCTCGCAGTGGCTTTCTCCTCCGGGGCGGAAGCAGCGTTTTCTGTGCAGTCGGTTGTCCCTGACTGACTAGGAAGTAACTTGTCTTCGGTGCAGATGGCAATAAATAAACATTTTTTGTCTGTGTCAGGCTGTGAGATTTACTCTGATTCTGGGAACCACGCCTCCATGATCCAAGGGATTCGGAACAGCCGGGTGCCCAAGTACGTCTTCCGCCACAATGACGTCGGTCACCTCAGGGAGCTGCTGCAGAGGTCCGACCCCCAGGTCCCCAAGATCGTGGCGTTCGAAACCGTCCACTCCATGGACGGTGAGTCTGCGCAGGGCCAGTCTGCAACCTGAACTGAAGGACTGGCTTGAACTCTTCCTTCTTGTCTTTTTTTTGAACTCTTTAAAAGTGTCTTTATTTTGGCTTTGTAATTTCTTTCCTTTGACCTGTCTGCTAGGGTTTGTGATTGGTGGACATTGGATAGATTTGGGTAAAGGTAGAGTTCCTACTCTGGCTTTTACTCGGCTCTAAGACCCCAAGTCCACCTGGAGACGGGGAAGTGTTAATGATAATACCTGGGACATGTCGTTAGTCCCGGCTGACTCACCGGGACAGAAGGCGGAGGCGCAAGCCCTCAGCGTGGTCTGTGTCCCCGCAGGCGCGGTGTGCCCGCTGGAAGAGCTGTGTGACGTGGCCCACGAGTTCGGGGCGATCACCTTCGTGGACGAGGTCCATGCGGTGGGGCTGTACGGGGCCCAAGGCGGAGGGATTGGCGACCGAGATGGAGTTATGCCAAAGATGGACATCATTTCTGGAACACTCGGTACGTGCTCTGCGCGCCCTGCAGTCTGCATTGAGCACCACTGTCCCAGCGAGTCCACGGCGGGCTGGCCTGATGGGGCCAGGCGGGGAGCGTAGGAAGCCTGGGCCACTTTTGGGGTGAGTTTTTGTTTTCTCAGTGAGGGGCTGGCGCAGCCTAGCAGAACCCCTCGGAGCTGGAGGCCTGGCTTCCAGGATCAAAGTAAATCTCACGGCCGGAACAACAGAAATGTCTGAGCGCATCCAGACAGCCATGGCTCTCGCCACCGTCCGCAGCCTGCACTGTGCGCCTCCGACTGTCCCCTGGGTCAGAGAACTAGAATTCCAGTGCTGGTGTCCGAGCGGCTGTAGGACCAGAGGTTCGGTGTCGTGGTGCTGAGCTCTGTGCCACATGCCTGCCACGTGGGGGGACCAGTCACCTCACAGCTCCTCCTCCTCGAGAGGCAGGGTCTCCTGGGGCCAGACTCGGTGTAAGTCCTGTGTGCAGGGCTCACTCGCAGTGTGACCCCGGGTGCAGTTAGCCGTCCGCGCCTCAGCGTCTGCAGTAGGACAGTGAGAACAGCCCCTCCCTCTGGTTCTGTGGAGAAGGTAAAGGAACCGTGTGGAAGCATTTACTGTGGACATTCTCTTTGCCGGTGAGGCGCTGAAGAGATGGAAATGTAAATCATAAATTTGAGGATTTCAAGTTAGTAAGGCACTTGGAGGCCCAAGTAGCAGTCGTGGAGGAGCAAGGACCCCAGGCGACCCAGGCAGACCCTGGGCAGGCCGACCGGCGAGCAGGGCCCCCCTCCCAGAGAAAGCCCTGGTTCACATCCTAACCCGCAGTTCTTCCTTCAGCTGAGAGATGGGAAAGCATTTCCCAGGAAGAGCTTAAGCCACCCAGCCCTGCAGGGGGTCCCAGCAAGAATGTTAATTACAGAGCAGAGTGAATGGTGGCTCAGGGGAGGAGCTGGGGATCCTGAAACCTGAGAACAGGTTACATAAAGGGACTTAGGGGATGAAAGATGAGGCTGGCCCCAGATCACCCCACCCCCACGGTTCTGAGTTTTCATGTTTATCTGGTAAATAAATGCTGATTGTCAGCTTTGTGTTTACTTAAGTAGGAAATAATACGGGTCCCACCAAAACAATGACGCCTTCGCTGGGTGACAGTCCCACCTTCAGGGTGATGCTCACAGGGAGAGGTCGTCCCAGAGCGCACGCGCAGGGGAGGGCAGGGAGCCGGCGAGCCAGGCTGCAGTGTGTTGTGCGGGCCCTGGGACCAGGTGCCACTGGGGTTCAGGCCCTGGGACCAGGCGCCAGGGTGGCACGGACTGTGGGCAGGACCTTTCCCGGTTTCCTCAGTTCCTCCCTTTGGGAGGTGGGTGGACGTCCTCTCCTTCAGTCTTAGGCCCAATGAAGGAGGTAGAAGCAGGCGTCCTCGGCTCCAGCGCCCTGCTGCGCACCCGGGGCCGCTGCCTAGTGGACTGATAGCCTGTGTCTCCGTCTCCTCGCAGGCAAGGCCTTCGGCTGCGTGGGCGGGTACATCGCCAGCACCAGCGCCTTGATCGACACCGTGCGCTCCTACGCGGCCGGCTTCATCTTCACCACCTCCCTGCCGCCCATGCTGCTGGCCGGGGCCCTGGAGTCCGTGCGCATCCTCAAGAGCGCCGAGGGGCGGGCGCTGCGCCGCCAGCACCAGCGCAACGTCAAGCTGCTGCGGCAGATGCTCATGGACGCCGGCCTGCCCGTGGTGCACTGCCCCAGCCACATCATCCCTGTCCGGGTAATGGCGGCGGGTGGGCCGCGGGGCTGTGCTCCCCGGGCTGAGACGCTGGGTTCTCGCCTCCTGAGCTTGGGTGGGCGGCGGCGGCGGCCGGGACAGAGCAGTGGTCCCTTCTCCGAGCACTGGCCCTGACCCCGGGAGCCAGAGCTCGCTAGCTTTGACATGTGGCTTCCTGTTCAGTAACGCTGCTGGTGTCACAGGGAGTCGTGTAGTTAACGCAGTGGCATGCCCCACGCTGCCTTCCCCCCCAGGTGTGCACATCTGCTGTGGGCCAGCTGGCGACACCCGTGGTAGACGCTGCCCCACCCACCTGGGAGACCACTGAGAGCACCCCTCATGGTGCGGGTCTGTGTGGGGTCGGGCGGTGCACTGCCTCCCTGCTGGTCATGCTGCTCGAACCTGTGCCCCACGGTGCGGGCTCATTAGACACTCCACTAAGAGGGAGTCCATCTGCTCTGACCTCACCTCCTGTCATCAACACAGGTGGCAGATGCTGCTAAAAACACCGAGGTCTGTGACGAGCTCATGAGCAGACACAACATCTACGTGCAAGCCATCAACTACCCCACGGTGCCCCGGGGGGAGGAGCTGCTGCGGATCGCCCCCACCCCGCACCACACCCCCCAGATGATGGACTACTTCCTGGGTGAGTGCGGACAGCCCCCCGCAGAGCGCACCAAGTCACAGCGCGCTCAGGTAGCCCCAAACGGAATGACACTGGGTGTTTGAGTCACTCAGAGGCTGCAGAGTCGTTTCGGAAGCTCTGAGGGAGCCTGCTGGTCCCCCAAGGGGTCCACTGCCCCTTGTTGGTGGTGTCCCGGAGGGGAGAGGCCTCAAAGGCGGGGCCTGTTCTGGCTCCTGAGTCTGGCTTCGCACTCTCCTCCCTGAGGGTGTGTGGTCCCAGAGCCAGCTGCACACCTGGCCACCCCACACCTACCCCTCTGATAAGAGTCAGGATTCCAACACGCTACTCAGAAGGGTGTGCAGTTTAAAACGTATGAATTGCTTATTTCTGGGATTTCCCGTGTAATATTCTCAGGCCACGGTTGACCACAGGTAACATACTGGGAAGTGAAACTGAGGGTCGGAGGGTACTGTGCGCCGTCACCGCTGTCTGATTCCAGAATGTTCACCACCCCAGAGAGAAACCCACAGCCACTAGCGGCCACTCCCACCTTCTCTGTGACCCCGTCCACTGCCTGTGTCTGGACTTCCTGTGCTGGAGTCACTGGGTCCGTGGCCTGGCTTCCTCACAGTGTTTGCAGGGCCCTTCCAGGCCGTAGCGGAGTCAGGCTCCGTTTCTCTTCTAAAAATATATTTTATTGATTTTTTACAGAGAGGAAGGGAGAGGGATAGAGAGTTAGAAACATCGATGAGAGAGAAACATCGATCAGCTGCCTCCTGCACATCCCCCACTGGGGATGTGCCCGCAACTGAGGTACATGCCCTTGACGGGAATCGAACCTGGGACCCTTGAGTCCGCAGGCCGACGCTCTATCCACTGAGCCAAACCGGTCAGGGCCGTTTCTCTTTATTACCAAGCCGTCTTCCTTGAATGATGGACCACATTCGCCTGTCAATTGATGGGCATTCAGGTCCCACTCTCTGACTCTTAAGAAAAGAACGCTGCTGTGGACATCCGTGTCCTAGTTTTTGGATGGAGCTCTTTTCCTTTCTCTGGGGTATAGATTCCTCCTAATCCTAACTGTCTGCTCACAGAGTGTCTGCTGGCCACGTGGAAGCGCGTGGGGCTGGACCTGAAGCCACATTCCTCGGCCGAGTGCAACTTCTGCAGGAGGCCGCTGCACTTCGAGGTGATGAGCGAGCGCGAGCGATCCTACTTCTCCGGCCTGAGCAAGCTGGTCTCCGCGCAGGCCTGAGTGTCCTGAGCCCGGCCCGCTGCCCGCTGTCCCTCCCACATAGCCTCCAGTGTCGTCTGTCTGCGTGGACTAAATTATTAAATTTTAATCTATAGCGAAGGCACAGTCCTGAAAATAAATTCTTGTTTACGTGCTGGGTCCTCCTGTGTTTGGCTGCAGATTCAAAAAGTCATTTTCTTTTCCTTGAAGTTTGGTGTGTGTTGCTGAGATTTATAAAATGTATGAAAACACATCCTCTGGTAACGGCTTCAAACCTGCGGCAACGGCGGGGCCTCCCGTCGGCTCGAGCCCGGCTGCCTCTGAAAGCCGCTGTGTGGTGACTCATGCCCCGCAGCCCACGGCTCTGACATTTCACTTGCAGTTTCTCATCTCCAATCTTAACGGGGCAGCGCCGCCCAGCGACCCGCCGCAGCCGCCCGCTTCCCTTTCCCTTCAGCCGCTGCCTCCACTCACTTCCCTGGGAAAGTGGGGCTGGAGGCCACGCTGTGCTCCGCACCCTGACCCCTTCCCTCCTGTCCTGGGCCCACTGCTGCTTGCACATTCCCGGGACCAACTCTGTCTTCTCCATGAATTGCTCCCCATCCTGCTCAGCCCCGTGGCCTGCATCAGACTTTGTCACTGCCTTAGAGTAACCAAACTCCTGACCTGAGGAGTGAGTGGGTGAAGATGGACATA